>NW_012101535.1:213613-228430 GCF_000951045.1 Mandrillus leucophaeus | reverse complement strand
TTACCACTGCTTTTGCTGTATCCCATAAGTTTTGGCATGTTGTGTTTTGATTTTCATTTGTTTCGCGAAACTTTTAAATTTCTCCTTTAATTTTTACCTTTGTCCAGTGGTCATTCAGGAGCATGTTGTTTAATTTCCATGTATTTGTACAATTTTCAAAGTTTCTCTGGTTTTATTCCCTTGTGGGAATACTGAGTTCTAGTTTTTTTCTCTTGTGATCTAAGAAGACACTTGAAATGATTTTGATTTTTTGAAATTTGTTGAGACATGTTTTGTGCCATAACATATAGTATATGCTGGAGAATGATCTGTGTGCTAATGAGAAGAATGTGTATTCAGGAGCTGTTGGATGAAATGTTCTCTAAATGCCTCTTAGGGGCTTTTGATCTAAAGTACAGTTTAAATCCAATGTTTTTTCATTAATTTTCCATCTAGATGATCTGTTTATTGCTAAGAGTGGGTTGCTGAAGTCCTCAACTTTTATTGTATAGGAATCATTCTCTCCCTTTAGCTTAAATAATTGTTTTACATATCTGGAACTTTGGTGTTGGGTGCATATATGTTTAGAATTGTTATATCCTCTTGCTGAATTTATCTCTTGATCACTATATAATGACTTCTTTGTCTCTTTTTACTGTTTTTGATTTAAAGTCTGTTTTATCTGGTGTAAGTATAGTTACTTACACTTGCTTTTAGTTTTCATTTGCATGGTGTATCTTTTTTCAAACCCTTTACTTTTGATCTATATGTTTCTTTACAAGTGAGATGAGTTTCTTGTAGGCAGCATACAGTTGGGTCCGTAGGTGGTATACAGTTGGATCATGTTTTTTAATCCACTCAGCCAGTCCATATATTTTAAATGGGATGTTTAATCCATTTAAATTCAGGGTAATTATTTATGTGTGAGGACTTCATTTCTTTTTCATTAGTCTTTTTTGTACAGTATAATTTAAATACTAAGTAATTCACCCATTCTAAATGTACATTTCAGTGAATTTTGACAAATGTGTAGTCATGTAACCACTGCCATAATCATAATGTAGAATGTTTTCATCATCTCGAACTTGCCTCATGCCTTTGGCAATTAATCCCCCTCCTCAGCCTAGCCCTGGCAGTCATGAATCAGCTTTCCGTATGTATGTATTATGTAATTTATAATTTTTGAATATAATTTTGAAATATTTTAGTAGCTCTCTCCTTTCATCATTTTTTATTGAGTAATGGCTCTCTAATCAGTTTTTGGTTTGAACAGATTTATTTAACATACTTATTTAATTGTAATAAGACATATTTTAAATGCACCATTTAGTAGATTTTAACATACTTATATACCCATTAAACCATCACCACAATCAAGAGAGTGATCATATACGTTGCCAAAAAGATCCCTCATATCCTTTTGTAATCACTTTTTCCCATCCCTCCTCCTCACTCCCTATCCCCAGGCAACTATTTATCTACTTTCTGTAACTATTGTTCTCTTTTCTATAGTTTTATATAAATAGAATCTTACAGTGTGTGCTATTTTTTGGCTTGACTTCTTTCACTTGGCAAAATTATTTTAAGATTTCTATATTTTAGGTGTTTCCATAGTTCATTCATTTTTACTACTGAGTAGCATTCCATTGTATGTATATACCACAATTTGTTTATCCATTCAACTATCCATGGACATTTGGGTTATTTCCACTCTAGCTATTGCAAACAAAGCAGCCAATAAAATTTATGTACAAGTATTTGAATGGGCATATGCTTTCATTTAGATTTTTGAAGCCAGACAAAATCATAGAGTACATACTCAATGGTTACATCATATGAAATTCTAGGAAATGCAGGAACTAATAAATGGTTGCCTGAGGTTAGGTATAGAAAGGGGTGGGATAGAAGGATTATAGAGAGATATGAGAGAAAATTTTTGCAAGTGATGGAAATACTCATTATCTGGATTGTGGTGATGATTTCTCAGATATATATTAGGTTAGAATTGAACAATTTATAATTTCAATTATGTGTAATTTATTGAATTTCAATTATACCTCAGTAAAACTTTTAAATTATTAGTCACTCAGAATTAATAAACTGTGATGCATCTATACAGTGGAGTTCTACTCAACAACAAGGAAAAGCTGCTGATACATATAACAACATGGATGAATGTCAAAAGCATTAGGCTGAATGAAAGAAGTCAGACACAAAAGACTACAAAAATATGATTTCATTTACATGAAATATTAGAAAAGGCAAAACCATAATGCCAAACACCTGCTTCTAACTAAGAGAGAATAATAGGTTCCAGATTTAGCCTCCTGCCTAAAAGAATAAAACAAACAAAAAACCACAACAGATAAAATATATAAAATCACAGCTTCATAACTGATGAACAGATCTTTTTACCCAATTTGTTTGAACTTTTATTGATATAAATCTAATCCCTTACAAAAAAGCAATGGTTTCCTAGTTACTCAGAACAAAAGCCAGAGTGTTGGGAGGTCTTATAAGATCTGCCACTTTCCCCTGAGTCCCATCATCATTGCATTCACATCGCACCAACAATACTGGCTTTGATAGTTTTTTTCAAATACTCTAAGCCCACTCCCATTTTGGATTTCTTCCTCTAGTCTGGCTGGGACACAGTGCTGTTGACAGATTTATGCCTATGCCCTCCCATTTTTCAGGTCTCTGCTTAAACCTCACTGTCCAGCGAGGTGGTCACTACTGTCCTTGAGATTTTAATACCCTCACCTTTAGCCCTCCTGATTCATCTTCTTGGCTTCATTATGCTTCGTAGCACTTATTATGATCTGACACACTCTATATTTTACCAATTTATTTATAACTAGTCCCTGGAATGCAAGCTCCACGTAGAATGAATGTCATATATGTGGTAAATTATAGCAATAATAATAGTAAAATAATAATAATAATGGCCAACATGTATTAAGCACTCTGTAAGGCAGTATTTTAAGTGTTTTCTGTGTATTAACCCATTTAATCCTCACAAGAATGTTATGAGATAGGTAGAATTATTGTACTCATTTTACAGATGAGAAAACTGAGGAACAGGGAGTTAAGTTAGAGCACAACTGTGATTTGAACCCAATCAGTCTGGTTTCACAGCCTATGCTTATGACTGCTATGTTATACTTCTTGTTGAAATCCTAAAACTGACAATTTTTCCTTCCATCTAAAGCTTTCTTTGTCTATTAGAAAATGTTGCAATGTAAAGAAGCCAATATTCTAAAAGCTTGGTTTTAATACAAACTTTGTGTTTACTTTACATTAATAACAGGAGCCTGAGATAGTCTCTCCATTGTTAGCATTGTTCTTAAAGAAGTGTTCTGGCAGTACCATGGGTCAGACTGATCACTGTGATTTCCATCCATGTGACTGGCAAAGGCCTGGAAGTGCCCAGTGGCATTCTACCTCCAAACAAACCCCACACCCCAGATGGTCACAAGGTAAATATATCAAGGACATATTGAGATCTTTATCACTGTCAGAAGAATTTCCAGGATCATGAGGATCCACATTCTCTAGTAGCTTCCTAGGTCAGCATGCTGCTTTGTTCCCATTAGTGACAAGGACTGACTATTTTAATAGCTAAGAATGCTTAGATACGTAAATGCATTGACAAGACACTCCTTCAGTTTCAGCTGAAATACTGTTCACCCAAAGTTAGGATGAATTGGTGCTCCTGAACTGGCCTCAAGTTAAGAGATGGGTAGACAGCTTTATTGGCCTGATATTCATCTCTTTATAAAGTTACCACACAGAACCTACACAGTGGACTTATCTAGATTTGAAGGGGAAGCTGGCATTTGAATTAGGGGTTTTGTGCAGAAGATGAAATGGGATTTACAGACATCATATTTAAGTTTACTGAGTATTTGCAACATAAGAGCCTACATGTAACAAAGTTAAATGTGAATGGAAAATAAAACCAGGATGAAAATAGATTTTGAATCTGGGACTGACTTTATCTAACTGAAACATCTCTTTGTAATGTTCTGAACTGGCAAATCTATCCCAGAGGCAGCCACATATATGACAAATCATTTCTTGATGGACTGGTCCCATACATGGTCTCCTTCAGACAAGACTTCACACTTGGGATGCAAATTACCACCCCATTCACATCTCCCCATAAAGTTATTTTCAAGAATTCTGAATTCAGAATTTTAATTTAGTTATCTTTTTAGTTTGAAGGAAATTCATGTTTTCTAAAACCATCACAGCAAGAGCAGAATTATTGCCTAGGCCATGCTTTAAACTTGTCCAAGGATCAGTAAAACTTGGAAGACCCTAAATAACTATTTAAAAGATTTAAAAGAGCTTTAAAGAGCTTCTCTGCTTACTATGTGAACACCACTCAGATTCAGTTATAAACCAAGGGTCTTACCTGAGAAAAGAATGAGATCTAGAAAGCGGATATGTGTACAATCCAGTGATTTGGGTTTGGGTAGGGATTGGAATAGAACAGAATTGTGGAAGTATGTTTATCCTCTTTAGAACCTGGAAGCAAATAGTGAAGGGATAAAGAAACTTCAGAATGGAAACAAATATGAGACTGGAATTTTACATTAACCCAGGCTATGAACACAGGATCTATCCTAGAGAAATCTGTGTGTGAAAGTCATTAGGGATGCTCCTTCTGGGAATATCAATGTTTCGTATTTCTTTACCCACTTGAAATTAGTTGTGGCCCTGCAGTTTGCCTTGCTGAGTGAGATATGAACAGAAGCATTAAGAATCAGTGTGTGCTTTGCTATATCTGCTTTTCCATCTGGCATGGTGAATAGCAATATTTACAATGTGGCTTCTTCATAAGCTTGAGTTCCTGCCAATCTACAATGACATGTAAGTGAGCAAAACCCTTTGTTTTTTTAAGCCACTAGGATTTTGGGGGATGTTTGTTACTGTGTATACTTAACATGTCCTGGCTAATACATTAGAAGAACCAAATGATTGAAGTATTTAAACATAAGATATATTTGGAATTAAGATGGGCCTGGGGAACAAGATATTTAGGAAAGAGCTGACCCAACGGCTAAATCAACAAATGAGCAACACAGGTGTTTACTATACCAGGAGAAAAGAGCACAGGAACACTAGTCAGGAATACTCTGGCAACATGGTACATTGAGGTTGAAAACATGGCAGAAGAGTAAGATGAAGTATTTTCTACCCTCTCCTCCGTCACACAGCTGCAGGACCCATTCCTGGGGAAAAGAGATGGAAGAGAAAGAGGCAGAAGAATTTCCCAATTGACTGAGCTTAAATCTAGAATCATATGATTAATTATCTGAAATAGACCGAATTACATTTAATTGACAAAGAAAAAGTTTGCCTCATTATCACTGGGAATGGGAGAATACAGCATCGGCTTCTGTACACACTTCTGTAGCGTTTCTGACAAAAACGCTTATATCATGAAGTAATACATCAGGAAAACTCAAAGGAACTTGCCTGTGCTTTTAAAAAGCATCAACTTCATTCAGTCAAGGAAAGTGTAAGCAAATATTCCAGACAAAAGAGACATGACAACTAGTTGCACCAGGTATCCTGGATTGGATTCTAGACACACAAGCAACATTACAATATTAGCAAATGTGAACGGGATCTGTGGATTAGATAATATTGGATTAATATTAATTTATTGATTTTGATGGTTATATTGTGGCTTTCTGAGAAAGATTTCAGAAAATATACCCTAAAAATTAAGAAGTATTTCTTCTTTATGTTTAAAACTTATTCTCTAGGGTTTAGAAATGTTGTTAATTGGGAAATCTGGTTGAAGGGTGTATAAGAGCTCCTTGTGTTATTTTTTCAACTTTCATGTATTTAAAATTATTTAAAATAAAAAGGTTAAAACATACAAAAGCAAATAAAAAGCAAATAAAATAAAAAGCTAATAAAATTATTGTGTAAATAACATAAATATATAGCTAGCAAATAAAGTCAACTCTATACTAAAAAGCAGAGAATATACATTTTTTCAAGCATATTTGGAATATTTGCAACAATTCACCATACAGTAGTCTTTAACACTGGTATTTATTGATAAGAACAAAATGAAAATACATGTATAGAGCATTTATAGCCATCAGGGCATAAGTTATTTTGCTATAATAGATAATGGCAAAACACCTGAAGGACTGAAGATAACAAAAATTTTTCTTCATTCTGTTCATTCATAGTCATTCAGGTTGATGCAGGCTTGTATGATCACCAGAGGAGAGGACTAAGGACATGGAAAAGTGTGCACTGGCTCTTAGCCCTTCTCCAACAAAGGGTGAGACACATCACTTCTACTCATATCTCATTGTTCAAGGCAAATCATATTCCCATATTGAGTTATGGAGAGAGAAGCAGTTCTATCCTAATCCCAGAAGGAGCATATTTTAAACAATCCTAATGCTACATGCAGAAATCAACTCCAAAAGTTAGCAAAAGAATAACAGTAAGAACAAAAATTAAACAAAGCAGACTGATGTAATTAAAAAAACAAAACAGAAATAATAATAAAACAACTAATAAAAATCAGTACATATGCTTACAATGTTGCAAATTGTAAGTCCCTCGTAAATCAAATTTCCCTTTCTTTCATAGCAATAGGGTACATGGCAGTCTTGCAGAGATCACAGTTTCCAGTCTTTCCTATGGCTCTGTGGGCCACTTGATTAACCTCTCACTAATGAGTGTAAGCAGAAATGCTGGGTGCTCATTCCATGTCACTTACTTTAAAGAAAATGTATGGCCTCGGGTTTTCTTTCTTTTCTCTTTTCCATTCTGGAATGCAGACCTGGTGATGATCCCACTTTGGCTATACAGATGAAGAAAACACGCTTGGAGTGGATGAGGTTTCTGGAGAAGAAACCTGGGATCTTGGATGACTTTGAGAAACAGGGTGACAACCTGGACTAGCTGGACTGCTGTGTGGAGAAGAACAAAACTTCTACCTGGTTTACACCACTGTACTTTGGGGTCTTTTCCTTATATCAGCGTACTCTTTGCCTAATAAAAATTACATATAAAGGCCAGTCTCTTAAAAAGGGCTATGAAATAGATGAAGGTAGATAACAATCAAGTAAACAAGAGCCAGCACAAAATTAGAAGCGAGGGCAGGGAAGTATCCTCAAATAATGAATTAACTGGACATATAACATATACTTTCTTTGGCACTATGCAAAGTGATGGTTTTTCTATAAAAATAGAGATATAGAAAATCTACCTCAAAGAAAATATATGACTGAAATTGTTTCAGAGGTGAGTGCAATAGAATAATCAAGACAAATAAAATTCCAATGCTATGCATACTGTCCCAAACCATAATGAGAGAAATAACTCTTCTAAATTCTGTCTGCAAAATGAGCATAATTTTGACAGTAGAACTTGACCCAGATGGCACAAAGTAGAAAATTACATATCAGTCTACACAGAATATCATTATAAAAATCACAAATAAAATATTACTTGCTTACTTACAAATACTGTCAATAGCACAGTAAATGTAGACTATATCACCATACAAGAATAATTTGCTACTATGAAACATTTTAATAGAATTATCTACATTAGTAGAGAAAAAGACAAAATTTAAGATCAAAGGGTTTTTTTAACAAAACGTAACATACATTCCTGATTTTAAATGTCTGATTATACCAAAATTAATAGAAACTTTCTTATTGTAATTTTATATATACAGAAGTATGGTTCATTTTATATAGAGTGCTATAATTTCACTAGAAGCATATTTCCATTAGAGTAGAAATGCCCCCATCAACATTTCTATATAGCATTATTCTGGAAATTCAGGCAAATGCAATTTAACAAGAGTAGGAGTAAGTGGTATAGTATTTAGAAATGAGGAGACAAAATAATTATTTTTAGCATGTGATATACCTTTTAACCTGGAAAACCCGGGAGAATCAACTGAAAAATACTTTATAGAAAAGAGAGAATTCAGTAAAATGCCTAGTTGCAATGTTAAACAGAAAAAATAGCTTTTCAGGGGACAAGCAAGCTCTAAATACAGATGGAAAATACATTATTTAAATAGCATCAAGAAATTTAAAATACTGAAGAAATTTTTGAGCAATGTTTCATCTTTCTATGAAGAAAAATTTTCAGCTTTGTTGAGAGATGCAAGAGAGCTGACTGAAAGATCTACTATATTCTTGCTTAGGACTAGATGGGATAACAATGTTAATTCTTTCTGAATTATTCTATAATTTCAATAAAAACTCAATAAGAAAGCAAATGATTTTTCTTTTAGATAAAAGTATTCAAAATTTCAGATGAAAACATAAATATTTGAGGATAACCAGAGCAAATCTGTAAAAAAATAATATGAGGGGGCACTATACCAAATAATAAACATATGGTAAACTTACAGTAATTAAAACAATCTGGTACTGGCACAAGAGTAAACAGGTTATTGGAAAAGAGGGATCAGAAATAGATCCAAGTTCATATGGGATTTTAATTTATGAAATGTGGCATTACCATTCAGTGGAATAATGATATATTAATCAGTAAATGATGTTGTGGCAACTGGCTAGCCATTTGGAACAAAATAAACCTTGATCACTACCTCATTTTTTACATCAAAATGAATTACTTGGATCACAGTTTTAAACAAAATATTAAATCATAAAAGTAACAGTAAACAACAGGAGGAAATTTATTTGTTACACTTGGTGCAGCCTTACTTACAATTATGAAATACGTATTGAAATGACAAGATACCATGTTTTGTCTATCAAATCAAAAATCTAAAATATACTTTTAAATTCTATAGTTGGAAAATAAATATTTTCACAGCTAGTAGTGAGTTTGCAAATCAATGCAAGCTTTTTAGAGGGAAATTTGACGATTTAACCCAGCAATTCCAAGTCTAAGAATTTAACTTTCAGATGTACTTGCAAATTGTGTAAATACGTGTTTACAAGAATGTTTACTTCTGCATTGTCAGTAAAACACAAAACAAAGCAAAAAACCCAAACATCCCTCTCCCCCAAAGAAACAATAGAAAAGAAACAACTTAAATGTCTTTTACCACATGACTGACAAATCAAGTATAGTAAGTCTTTACAAAGGAATGCTATGCAGCCATTAAAAAGAATGTGTTAGACTTGTATGTGCTAACAAACAACAATATTTAAGTTTTATTGTTAAGAGAGAAATGAAAGAGACATGTAGAGTATGGTATAGTCATGTGATTTAAGTATATAAATTTAAACATATATCACATGTTCAATTGTGTATATATATCTTATGTCTTTAATTGTATATATGTATCTTATATAACTTATGTATATATTAAATGTAAAAATATATATGCCTTTATAGTCAGGCCACACCAGACTTCCTACTGTTCTACCAATGCTCCAGCACATTCTTGCCTCAGAACTTTGCACTGGGCACCTGGCTCCTGCATATCTTCATGGTATACTTTCTCCTCTCCTTACATGTTTGCTCACATGTCACCCTCTCAGTGAGGCTGAACTGCCCTACTTAAAATTGCAATCCCTCAAGACCCTTTAATCTGCTGTATTGTTTCTCTCCCTCTTTCAATTACCTATTTATACTATTTGCTTACTTTTTCTGTGAGGTTGTTTTTGTTCTCTGTGTTGATTTATAATAAATCTTTTCATACTCTGGAAACTAATCACTTATTTCTGTATCAATGGTAGATGTTTTCTCCTAGCCAGTGGATTGTTTTATAAAATATTTGTAGTTTATTTCATCACACAGAGGGTTTTTTTTTTTGCTTTAACATGTTCAAGTGTATCAACATTTTTATGGTTTGTGCTTTTTGTGTCCTGTTTAAGATATCTTTTCTTAATGTCATGAAGACATTGTTCCATATTTCTTCTGAAAGTTTGCATTTTCTTACCCTTATGTCTTTAATCTATCTAAAATTTGTTTGTAGTGTGAGATGCAGATCTAATTTTATCTTTTCAGTCAGTTTTCTTAGCCCTATTTATTTGGTAGCCCATTCTTTTCCCGCTGATTTGTTTTGTCACCTTTGCCATACACTAAATTTCCATGTATGAAAACATTTTATTATGGGCTCCATATGATGCACTAGTTAAGAGCATGAACTCTGAAGCCAGACTGTCTGTGTCTGAATCCCGACTTCATTGCTGACTAGCTACATGACCTTGGACAGATCACTTAACCTCTCTGAGCTTCCTTTATGTCATTAGTAAAATGAGGATAATAATAGAACTTACTTCATGGGGCTGTTTAAAGGTTTAAATGAGCTAATATTTGTACACTGCTTAGAGCACATAGTAAGTACTACATATAGCCCTACCTATAGTGTAATATATACATATGTTTGTATGTTGTTTGTTAAGTAAAAATATGTATTTTAGAATAAGCTTACGAAGAATTCTATTTAGATCTTGATTATACACTCATTTGGGAGTATCTTCTTTACAATACTAAGTCTTCCTATCCATGTACGTGGTAAAGGTTTTGATTAACTAGGGTTTTCTTTTACTTGCTTCATTAAAGATATGCAGCCTTTTCCATGGTCTTGTGCACATTGATTAGATTTATCCCTGGGTACTCTGTAGTTTTTGATGCCGGTATAAATAGACATTGTGTAACAATGTTACTGTTCTTGAAATCATCAACTTTGCTGAACCTTTACTGGTTCTAATATTTATAGATGCTCTTGGATTTTCTACATACACAATCATTTCTTCTGTGTGTAAAGAATTATTTCTTTCTTTCTGGTTCTCTCTCTTTTGCTTTTTTCTTGTCTGATTATCATATATATTATTTATTTATTTATTTCAATAGTTTTGAGGGTGCAAGTGGTTTTTTGTTACATGGATGAATTATGTAGTGGTAAAGTCTGAGATTGTAGGGCACCTGTCACCTGAGTAGTGTGCATGGTACCCAATATGTAGCTTTTTAATCCCTCACCTTTTCTTCACACTCTCTCTATCTGGACACCCTCCCTTTCTGGACACTCTCCTCTTGTTGGACACTCTCCAAAAGTCCATTATATCACTCTGTATGCCATTTCATACCCACAGCTTAGCTCCCACTTATAAGTGAGAACATACAGTATTTGGTTTTCCAATTTTTAGTTTCTTCACTTAGAATAATGGCCTCCACCTCCATCCAAGTTGCTGCAAAAGAACTTATTTCATTCTTTTTCATGGTAGAGTAGTATTCCATGATGTATACATACCACGTTTCCTTTATCCACTTGATGGGCACTTAGTTTTGTACTATATCTTTGCAATTGTGAATTGTGCTGAGATAAACATGCCCACAGGTGTTTTTTATTTTAATTTAATGACTTATTTTCCTTTGGATAGATACCCAGTAGTGGGATTGCTGGATCAAATGGTAGGTCTACTTTTAGTTCTTTGAGAAATCTCCATACTGTTTTCCATAGAGGTTGTACCAATTTACATTTCCACCAGCAGTGTGTAAGCATTCCTTTTTCACCACATCCATACCAACATCTAGTGTTTTTTGACTTTTTAATACTGGCCATCTGGCTGGGGTAAGGTGGTATCTCACTGTGGTTTTAATTTGCATTTCCCTGATGGTTAGTGATGTCAATTGAGTATTTTTTATATGGTTTTTGGCCATTTGCATATGTTCTTTTGCGAAATGTCTGTTCATGTCATTTGCTCACTTTTTGATGGGATTATGTAGTTTTTTCTTGCTGATTTGTTTGAGTTCCTTGTGGATTCTGGATATTAGTCCTCTCTCAGATGCATAGTTCGAGAATATTTTACCCCATCCTGTGGGTTGTCTGTTTACTCTGATGATCTGATGATTTTTTTTTTTTTTTTTTGCTGTACAGAAGCTTGTTAGTTTAATTAAGTTCCATTTATCTATTTTTATTTTTGTTGCATTTGCTTTTGAGATCTTAGTCATGAATTATTTGTCTAGGCCAATGTCCAGAAGAGTTTATCCTAGATTCTCTTCTAGAATTTGTATGGTTTCAGGTCTTATATTTAAGTCTCTAACCCATCTTGAGTTGATTTTTGTATATGGTGAAAGGGAACCAATTTTATTCTTCTACATGTGGCTTGCCAATTATTTCAGCACCATTTATTGAATATGGTGTCCTTTTGCCAATTTAGGCTTTTGTATGCTTTGTCAAAGATCAGTTCGTTGCAAGTATTTGGCTTTATTTCTGGGTTCTCTATTCTGTTTCATTGGTCTATGTATCTATTTTTATACTATTACTATGCTGTTTCAGTTCCTATATCCTTGTAATATAATTTGAAATTGAATAATGTGATGCATTCAGCTTTGTTCTTTTTGCCTAGGATTACTTTAGCTTTTTAGGATCTTTTTTGATTCCATAAGAATTCCAGTTTTTTTCTAATTCTGTGAAAAATGATGTTGTTATTTTGATTGGAATTGCATTGAATCTGCAGATTGCTTTGCACAGTATAGCCATTTTTAAGATATTGATTCTTCCATTCTATGAACATGGGATATATTTCCATTTGTGACATTTATGATTTCTTTCAGCAGTGTTTTGTAGTTCTCCTTGTAGAGATCTTTCAGCACTTTAGTTAAGCATATTCCTAGGTATTTTTGTTGTTGTTGTTGCAGCTATTATAAAAGGGTTTGAGTTCTTGATTTGATTTTCATCTTGGGCATTGTTGGTGGATAGAAGTGCTATGGATTTGTGTACATTGATTTTATAACTGAGACTTTACCAAATTTATTTATCAAATTTAGGAATCTTTTGGAGGAGTCTTTAGGGTTTCCTAGGTATGCAGTCATATCACTGGCAAACAACAACAGTTTGACTTTCTCTTTTCCAATATAGATGCCCTTTATTTCTTTCTCTTACTTGATTGCTCTGGCTAGGACCTCAAGTAATCTGTTGAATAGAAGTGGTGAAAGTGTGCATCCTTGCATTTTTCCAGATCTCGTGGGGAACGCTTTCAACTTTTTTCCATCCAGTCTGCTGTTGGTTTTAGATTTGTCATATATGATTTTTATTATTTTGAAGTATGTTCTTTGTATGCCTAGTTTATTGAGGGTTTTTATCATAAAGGGATTGTGGATTTATTGACTGCTTTCTACCTCTATTAAGATGATCATATGGTTTTTGTTTTTAATTCTGCTTATGTGATGTATCACATTTATTGACTTATATATGTCAAACCATCCCTGCATCCCTGGGATGAGACCCACTTGATCATGGCATGTTGTCTTTTTGATGTGCTGTTGAATTTGCTGTGCTAGTATTTTGTTGAAGACTTTCATATCTATGTTTATCAGGGATATTGGTCTGCAGTTTTCTTTTTTTATTATGTCCTTTCCTGGTTTTGGTATTAGGGTGACACTAGTGTCATAGAATTAGTTAAGAAGCATTCTTTCTTATTCAGTCTTTTGCAATAGTTTCAGTAGGATTGGTGCCAATTCTTCTTCTTTTTTTTTTTTTTTTTTTTGGGAGATTCGCTCCTGTTGCCCAGGTTGGAATGCAATGGTGTAAGCTTGGCTTACTGCAACCTCTGCCTCCCAGGTTCAAGTGATTCTCCTGCCTCAGCCTCTCAAGTAGTGGGATTACAGGTACCTGCCACTACGCCTGGCTAATTTTTGTATTTTTAGTAGAGACAGGGTTTCACCATGTTGGGCAGGTTGGTCTCGAACTCCTGACCTCAGATGATCTACCCACCTTGGCCTCCCAAAGTGCTGGGATTACAGGCTCGAGGCACTACGCCCGGCCCCAAATCCTCTTTGAATGGTAGAATTCAGCAGTGAATTCATCTGACACAGGTGTTTTTTTTGTTGGCAATTTTTTATATTGGTTCTATCTCATTGCTTGTTATTGGTCTATTCAGGGTTTCTATTTCTTCCTGATTCAATCTAGCAGGGCTGTAGGTTTCCAAGAATTTATTCACTTCTTCTAGATTTTCTAGTTCATGTGCATAGAAGTGTTCATTGTAGTGTTGAATGATCTTTTGCATTTCTGTGATGTCAGTTGTAATGTCTCCATTTTCATTTCTAATTGAGATTATTTGAATCTTTTCATTGTTAATCTAGCTAATGGTCTAACAATTTTATCTTTTAAAAAAACCCAACTTTTTCTTTCACTTATCATTTGTATTTTTTGTCTCAATTTCATTTAGTTCTGCTTTGATCTTTGTTACTACTTTTCTTCTGCTAGCTTTGGGTTTGGTTTGTTCTTGTTTCTATAGTTTCTTCAGGTGTGACATTAAGATGTCAATTTATGATTTTTCAACCTTTTTAATGCAGGCATTTAGTGCTATAAACTTTCCTCTTAGCACTGCTTTTGTTGTATCCCAGAGGTTTTGATAACTTGCGGCACTAACGTTTATTTTAAATAATTTTAAAATTTCCATCTTGATTTCATTGTTAACCACCAAGTCATTCAGGAGCAGAATGTTGTCGAGGAGCAGAATAGTGTTGAGGATTTATTTTGGAGTTGATTTCTGATAAGATACTTGATTTTTAAAAATTTATTGAGGCTTGTTTTGTGGCCTATCATATGTTGTACCCTAGAGAATGTCCCATGTGCTGATGAGAAGAATGTATATTCTGTAGTTCTTGAGTAGAATGTTTTGTAAATATCTATTAGGTCCATTTGTTCTAGAGAGTAGTTTAAGTCTATTGTTTCTTTGTTGACTTTCTGCCTTGATGATCCGTCTAGTGCTGTCAGTGTAGTGTTGAAGTTCCTCACTATAACTGTGTTGCTGTCTGTTTCTTTTCTTAGGTCTAGTAATACTTGTTTTTATGAATCTGGGACTCCAGAGTTAGCTCTGTATATATTTAGGATTGTAATATCTTCTTGTT
>NW_012101535.1:209975-211638 GCF_000951045.1 Mandrillus leucophaeus | reverse complement strand
TTTTTTTTTTTTTTTTTGCTGTACAGAAGCTTGTTAGTTTAATTAAGTTCCATTTATCTATTTTTATTTTTGTTGCATTTGCTTTTGAGATCTTAGTCATGAATTATTTGTCTAGGCCAATGTCCAGAAGAGTTTATCCTAGATTCTCTTCTAGAATTTGTATGGTTTCAGGTCTTATATTTAAGTCTCTAACCCATCTTGAGTTGATTTTTGTATATGGTGAAAGGGAACCAATTTTATTCTTCTACATGTGGCTTGCCAATTATTTCAGCACCATTTATTGAATATGGTGTCCTTTTGCCAATTTAGGCTTTTGTATGCTTTGTCAAAGATCAGTTCGTTGCAAGTATTTGGCTTTATTTCTGGGTTCTCTATTCTGTTTCATTGGTCTATGTATCTATTTTTATACTATTACTATGCTGTTTCAGTTCCTATATCCTTGTAATATAATTTGAAATTGAATAATGTGATGCATTCAGCTTTGTTCTTTTTGCCTAGGATTACTTTAGCTTTTTAGGATCTTTTTTGATTCCATAAGAATTCCAGTTTTTTTCTAATTCTGTGAAAAATGATGTTGTTATTTTGATTGGAATTGCATTGAATCTGCAGATTGCTTTGCACAGTATAGCCATTTTTAAGATATTGATTCTTCCATTCTATGAACATGGGATATATTTCCATTTGTGACATTTATGATTTCTTTCAGCAGTGTTTTGTAGTTCTCCTTGTAGAGATCTTTCAGCACTTTAGTTAAGCATATTCCTAGGTATTTTTGTTGTTGTTGTTGCAGCTATTATAAAAGGGTTTGAGTTCTTGATTTGATTTTCATCTTGGGCATTGTTGGTGGATAGAAGTGCTATGGATTTGTGTACATTGATTTTATAACTGAGACTTTACCAAATTTATTTATCAAATTTAGGAATCTTTTGGAGGAGTCTTTAGGGTTTCCTAGGTATGCAGTCATATCACTGGCAAACAACAACAGTTTGACTTTCTCTTTTCCAATATAGATGCCCTTTATTTCTTTCTCTTACTTGATTGCTCTGGCTAGGACCTCAAGTAATCTGTTGAATAGAAGTGGTGAAAGTGTGCATCCTTGCATTTTTCCAGATCTCGTGGGGAACGCTTTCAACTTTTTTCCATCCAGTCTGCTGTTGGTTTTAGATTTGTCATATATGATTTTTATTATTTTGAAGTATGTTCTTTGTATGCCTAGTTTATTGAGGGTTTTTATCATAAAGGGATTGTGGATTTATTGACTGCTTTCTACCTCTATTAAGATGATCATATGGTTTTTGTTTTTAATTCTGCTTATGTGATGTATCACATTTATTGACTTATATATGTCAAACCATCCCTGCATCCCTGGGATGAGACCCACTTGATCATGGCATGTTGTCTTTTTGATGTGCTGTTGAATTTGCTGTGCTAGTATTTTGTTGAAGACTTTCATATCTATGTTTATCAGGGATATTGGTCTGCAGTTTTCTTTTTTTATTATGTCCTTTCCTGGTTTTGGTATTAGGGTGACACTAGTGTCATAGAATTAGTTAAGAAGCATTCTTTCTTATTCAGTCTTTTGCAATAGTTTCAGTAGGATTGGTGCCAATTCTTCTTCTTTTTTTTTTTTTTTTTTGAGGGAGATTCGCTCCTGTTGCCCAGG
>NW_012101535.1:186078-208595 GCF_000951045.1 Mandrillus leucophaeus | reverse complement strand
TTTTTTTTTTTTTTTTTTAGTGTTGTTGCTTTAAAGTCTGTTTTCTCTGATATAAGACTCCTGAATGCTTTTGGTTTCTATTTGTGTGGAATATCTTTTTCCACCCCTTTACCTTGAGATTATAAGAATCCTTATGTGTTAGGTGAAGCTCTTGAAGACAGCAGATATTTGGTTTGTGATTTTTTAAATTCCATTCTTCCAATTTGTATCTTTTAAGTGGAACATTTAGACCATTTACATTCAACATTAATATTGAGATGTGATATATTGTTTCAATCATCATGTTGATTACTACCTAGATACTTTAATTTAATCATTTTGTTATTGTTTTGTAAACCCTATGAGTTTTATGCTTTCAAGAGGTTCTATTCTGATGTATATTGAGCCTTTACTTTAAGGTTTAGAGCTCCTTGTAGCATTTGCAGTAGAATTGATCCAGTAGCGACAAATTCCCTCAGCATTTGTCTAAAAAATAAATTATTTCTCCTTCATTTATGAAACTTAGTTTTGCTGGATACAAAATTCTTGGCTGACAGTTATTCTGTTCAAGGAGGCTAAAGATAGAATCCCAACCCCTTCTGCCTTATAAAGTTTCTGCTGAGTAGTCTGCTGATAGTCTCATAGATTTTCCTTTATAGGTTACTTGTTG
The DNA here is from genome assembly GCF_000951045.1 of Mandrillus leucophaeus. Classification (NCBI taxonomy): domain Eukaryota; kingdom Metazoa; phylum Chordata; class Mammalia; order Primates; family Cercopithecidae; genus Mandrillus; species Mandrillus leucophaeus. Next base: position 207,946 of record NW_012101535.1, on the reverse strand, counting down.
CTTTTGTCTCACTGCTCTTAGAATTCTTTCCTTCACACTGACTTCAGAAAGCCTAATGACTATATGCCCTGATGATATCCTTTTTTTAATGAGTCTCCCATGAGTTCTTTGAGCCTCTTGGATTTGGATATCTAAATCTTTAGCAAGAGCAGGGAAGTTTTCTTCAATTATTCCCTCAAATAAACTTTCCAAAGTTTTTGCTTTCTCTTTTCCTTCAGGAACATCAATGATTCTTAGATATGACTGTTTTACATAATCCCATATTTCTTGGATACTGTTCATTTCTTTTAATTCTTTTTTCTTTGTTTTTGTCCCATCAGGTGTTATAGTTGTTTATTTTGCTTTTAGTCTTCATTTCTCTGAATGTTACATTTCTACTTTTGATTTTTCAGTTTTAGACAGTACCTATGATTTTCATCTGTGAAAATTGAGTTGTTTTTTTTTATACACACACTTTCCTGCTCTCCACACCCAAACCTCCATATACAGCTCAATTTTACTTTGGTTAAATAATGCCAGGTGTGGTGGCTCACCCCTGTAATCCCAGCACTCTGGGAGGCTGAGGCGGGCAGATCACATGAAGTCAGGAGTTTGAGACCAGCCTGGCCAACATGGTGAAACCATACCTCTACTAAAAATACAAAAATTAGCTGGGCGTGGTGGTGGGTGCCTGTATTCTCAGCTACTTGGGAGGCTGATGCAGGAGAATTGTTGAACCTGGGAGACAGAGGTTGCAGTGAGCGGAGATGGTGCCACTGCATTCCAACCTGGGTGACAGAGCAAGACTCCATCTCAAAAAAAAAAAAATTAGTTAAATCATTATTCAGTGTTTGCCTTGTTACAATTACATAAATTCTTTTGACAGAAGAAACAAGTATTTTATTTTGTAGTAAACCAGGATAAAATTTTTCCTGCAAAACCTTTTTATCTGAATTTTATAGTTGTTTTGGTTTTCTATTTGCTTAGTTGTCTATGTACTTATCACTAATCCCTACTCTTAACCAGTTGTCTAAATCTACTCTTGATACATTCAGACACTAAGATACTAATTTCACCTTCTTGAGTAAACATTCCCTAGAGACTTCCGACCTCTTCCAATCTGGACTGATTGTCCTTACTGCTCAAATGTCCTTTCAGGTACTCTCTTTACCATTACCCAGTGGATTCTATTCTCTCTCAATCCTGTACGAATCTTTTGTTTCCTAATCTTGTGTTCCTCATTTTGGTGGAGTACATCTTCCATTAAGTTTCTGAGAAAAAGGGCAGGTAGGTACATGTTTTGAGACCTTGAATGCCTAAAAATATTTTTAACCCAACCTCATATTTGATTTATAGCTTGAGAGGGTAAATCATTTATAGCTTATTTAAATTTTTTTTTTCAAAAATTTGTGGCATTTTTCCTTTGTGTTCAATTCCTATAAAGGTTCATATATTTTTGTTTCATTCTTACTCCTAAGAAGTAACCCTTTGAGTTCCAACAGAAAATCTAGAATGATTACTACAATCTCTCATCTTTGGTGAGCTATATCTTTTGTCTCTTGTGACCCCATGAAACTGCTAAAAACTCTGCTCAGCTTCTCAGCTATTTATCTCTACTGATGTTTTCAACTTTTCAGCTACCGTTTTCAGATTAGCAGATATCACAAGAGAAAAAGCAATGCCAAAAGTCCAGTACCTCCTTGGACTTCCCTTCATTTTGGGATATTTACTCCACAAATATTCACTGTTTTACTGCCTTCTTAATTCTACGATGACTTCATACTGATTAGACAGGTGACAGATGAATAGATGATAGAAAGATAGAAAAAGAGATAGGTATTCCAGCATTTCTCAATAAAAGAAATGGTTCAAAACCAGCTAATCCAATTTTGTCTACCTTTCCAATAGTGAAAACTTCTCTCAATCTCAAACTGCTTCTTAATCACATTCCCAAGCAATTCTGTTCTAACCTCACTTTCAGCCTCATTTCCAGAAATACTTGTTCTTTCCATTCTTGAGTTTTCTGTGTCTCTGTGGGATAAATGGGGTTTCTTCTCTGTTTCCTCCAATTATGGCTAACTTGTAATTCAAATTTTTTTGGCTTTGCTAATTCATTACTACTTCTTCATCTGCTTTTTAGCTTGTAGCCTTATATTGCTGCTTTCTATTTTCTTTTTCTCGTTTACTTGTGGGTCAAATTTAGCTCTTTTTGAGTCAGTGTAATATCTCAGTTTACCAAATTCTTAACTAATTTTAACTATTTTATTTAAAAATGTTCATTTTAAGGCTATAAATATTCCTCTAAGAATTGTTTTAGTTTCATTCCATAAGATTCAGGGTAGGTTATTTTAGTTTTAAGTTTTCATTATACTGATTAGTTACAACATTTTACAAATTATTAAAATGTATTCATTTTCTATTAATTATTTTTAAGCTTCTTATATAAATTTCAAAATATTTCAGATTTGATTATATTTTCCATATTGATCTCTTATTTTCATTACATTTTGGTCAGAACATTTTTTAATATAATATTGATTACAGCATTTGAAATATATTGAGATTAACTTTGTGGTCTTTGTATAGTCAATTTTCATGATTGTTCCTTGTGTACATGAAAGGATTATATATTTTTGAATTGTTGGATATAAAATTCTATCAATTAAATCAAGCTTTTACTTGCATTCTTAAGTTCTCACTGTCTTTACTACTTTTTTGGTCTAGTTGATCTGTTAATTACTGAGAGAGGTATAAAGGTAGCAATTTTTAATCTCTCCTTTTAATTATGTTAATTTGCTTTATACTTTTACAGCTAAATTAGTTGAAGGTGTAGGATTGTTTTATCTTCCTAGTGAATTGTTCCTTTTATTACGTTCTATTGATCTTTATTTTTCTGGTTTTTTTTTGCCTTAAAGTCTATTTTTCTGACATTAATAAAATTACATTAGCTTTCATGTGGCTAGATTTGACTTGAAATATCTATTTCCATCTAGATAGTGTCAACATCTCTATCAGTATCTTTTAGGGTGTCTTTTGAAACTGTAAATGTGTGGACTTAAAAAAATATTATCCAATCTGAGACTATCATTTTTAACTGATGTATCTGATTTGTATAAGTGTATTGTTATTACTTGAAATACCTGAATTTTTTTACAACCTATTTTGTCCTTCATATTTACTTGATATCCTTTGTTTCTTTTTTCTACTTTCCTATACTGAGCTATTTAAATTCTTTTTTTCTTCTACCATTTTGAAAGTTTTGCCTTTTATCCCTATACTTGTAATGTGTATGTGAATTAACACTGACAAAATTTAAGCAATACCTCTAGTTTTAAGTAGTACAAATCTGGTTTAAATAATGCATTAATTTCAATTTTCCCCATCTTAATTATTATTGTGAAGCATTTTAGTCCCATCCCTCTCTCTTTTATTTTTTTGGGGGGGGGCGGGTAAAATCCCTGCTAGTTTGTATAATTATTACTGTTTTACTTAGTCAATGCTTGCTTAGATTTGCCCAGATATTTACCATTTTCTTCAAACACCATTGCTTGTTTCATTGCACACATTTATTCTGGGTTTCAGTTTCTTCTTTCTGAAATATATCCTTTATTAATTATTTCAGAGGGAGTCTGAGAATAGCAGATTCTCTTCATCTTCGTTTTTCTAAAATTTTTCTTCAATTTTCTCTCACTATTGAGTAATAACTTACCAGTTATATATTATTACTTTGAAATTATTATTTTTCTCTCTTCAAGCTCTCATTGTTGTGGAATGTTTGTGATGGTCTGATAGTTATATATCTTTGGATATTTTGTCTTTTCTTTTTGGTTGCTTTTAAAGTTTTCTCTTTATATATGGTGTTCCATAATTTCACTACCATATATTTAAGTAGAAAGTTTTTTGTATTTATCCTAATTGGGAATCATAATATTTCTTCAATTTGGGGATTTATGTATTTTATAAATTCTGGGAAATTTTCTGCCTGTATCTTCCCATTATTTTAAATATTGTCTCTTCCTATTTTTATTGTGATATTGTTCTCAGAATCTGCTTATTGCACCCATCTTACAAATATCTTGATATCTTTCTTTTTTTAGGTCTTTTTATCTGTTAGTACTGAATTCTGGATAATTCCTCAGATCTACCTTCTAGTTCCATTTTTTTCTTTATCTATGCCTAATTCATATTCAATATTCTGTGGAATTTCTAAATGTTGTATTTGGCAATTATAAATAAAGCTGCTATAAACATCCGTGTGCATGTTTCTACTTTTTAATAAAAGCAAAATAAACCAGAAAAAAATGGGCTGTTCAAAGAAACACACACATATGTACATAAACAACAAATGTGACCTTGTATACCTATGATGATAATAGTTGACATTTATTTGGTACTTACTTTTTTCAGTCACTACGCTAAGGCTTTTACATATGTTACCTTATTTAATTCTCACACAATCCTATTTAAAACAGGATCAAAATTTAAACCAACTACTGCTTGGATATGTAATGAAAATGTAGCACCCATAGATCTCTAACTAATCTAAGTTTTATGACCTTTCACCCAGCTGAAGAGGAGTCCAAATGGGTGGGTGGGTGGAGAGAGATTGAACTTGCTAGTTTTCAGTATGTTGGTTTCTTACCTAGTAAAGGACTTTGCACTTTGGAGGGACTCAATAAGTATCAGTGGTTGAATGAATGTTGACAAGATATAATATTAAATAGTCCAAGCTACAATGTGTTAAGTGTAGTACATACAACTAGTGTTGGATGCTTTATATAAACATCTTCTCCCTTAATCCTTATAACATACAGCTTGCAAGATAAACATTTTAAAGAAGAAACAGGTTAAGTGACACGTTCAACTTCTCACAATTGGTAAGTGAGAGAACTATATTTAAATCATAGTCAAGAACACCGTGCACTACCTCTCAATAACCTCAAGTGGGCTGTAGAATTATAAGGTGGGTGCCCTGCTCTAGAGATACATTTGAGATCATCTAGAGTTCCTGCCTTTTTCAGATTAGAATATGTCACTGATGCCAAGTTCCCAGGCCTTCTGAGATTGCTCTGGGGACCAAAAAGGGGTGCCCTTGGTGAGTCATTAGTAGAGTGTTCACACACCTCTCAGGTATTCAAAGCGTTTGGCAGAATCTCCATTTCTCCTGTTAAACCTCTGACTTACTCTGCCTACCATAACCTAACCTAATTGAACTAGCTTTTGCTAAAATATCATACATTTTTAATCTAGTTATTTTACTCTGTGTATAGCTCTCAGAAAAGGGTAAATTAAGATACAAAGACTGTGAGGTGTAAGCATATTAGTTTAGGTTTATAAGATTGTACTAACAAGTATTCAAAGCCCAGTTCAAATCATTTCATCTCTAATAAACCCTTTCAGATTCTTTTATCTTCTTTTCCTTCAAACTTCTATAGCACATTGCTTGTAGTTCAGTCCTTATCATAGACTACTTTTTATTAAAGTTATTTATGTGCCCCCTCCTACCTAAATTGTGAGTTCCTTAGGTATCAAGACCACCTCTTACTCTTCTTTGGTACCTCATGGAACCCAGCACCATTATTTGTATATGGAATTTATTTAACAAGTATTTGTTGAAGTGATCCAAATATGTTTATATTCAATGTTTAACACGAACTCCTATTCCAATTTAGATTGCCATATCATAGCCTGATTTTTATAGTTTGGATTTTGAGATATTAGCCTGAGAACATTTCGTTCTTTCAGTTTCTATTGTTACTTATTTGTTCGTTTGTTTGTTTAACAATATTCACAGGATTAAAACAAATCCCAGAGCTTGGCATCTTTCCAAATACACCAATAGCTGCTTTGCCCTTTTCAGTTGCATTGAACTCAATCAACCTAATCTTCCACAAAGCCCGACGGTGAGAAGTGAGTAGATTGGTGAAGTTGTAGAGATTATTGATTTATAATTGCTCCAGATCTCCTGTGATGAGTTTTCTCTTGCTCACTATGATTTCTGAAAATTCCTTGCCTTATTACCCCTGATTAGAGTGGCTGTCATGTACTAGGCACTCAACTAATGTTTAATGATTTGAGTTGAATTACTCTTAGTTCCTGGACCCATTTACCAGATCCAAACAGTATCCTAGAAAGCTCTATGATAAAGAGTTAATCTCTCAATGAAAAGCCAGAGAGGGCCCCTACTTTGTGACCAACCCAGTGCCAAATACAGTCTGAAAAGTCTTCTTTAAAACCACAAATTAAACATCTCACCTTGGTTCTGTTCTGCGACATTGTAAAATTCCTTCTACATCCAAATAATGTTCAAACATTTTAAAATAAAAAAAATTAATTTGCAACTAAAAAGATTCTTGGTATGTTTCTAAATAATTACTGAAACAGATTTTTAAAATATCAACCATTTGGGAATGATGATGGTCAAGCGGTATGGATACATTTGGCTGTGACTTATGAAACTGTCCTTGCAAGCAGTCTAGATGTCCCCATTGAAAAATGAAGCAGCAATGTACACATGACAAATGCAGTCATTTCTGATTCATTTTTTTTCACCAACATTCTCTGTGATGCTCCCACCTTGCTGCTGACTTCACATACTTGAAGGGTTGTCATGGGAAATATTAGACTTGTCTATCTAGACTTAGGGCTAAAACTAGAAACAAATTTGTAGAAGTTACAGAGACACCGTTTTCAGTTTAATATTTTATAAAAGTTTTAATTATGTGCAGAAATGTTTTTCTCATAGCCTAACAGCATAATTTTGTAGGAATATGGAAAATATGAAAAGTCACTTATAATTCCATCAACCAGAAATAATTACTATTTTGATGACTATCATATATGTACTTTTTTTAAAAAAAAGAATCTCTCTCATTAGAACAATACTTAAATGGATTGGGCCATATGGGAAGGCAGAGGCACCCCATCTTTGGAGGTTTGCAAACAGCAGCTAACCTCTCTGCCAAGACTTTAGGTGGCAAGTTGGACACATGAACCCTTCCTTGTAAACCTATGAGCTTTGGAGCCTGGGGGGCCCATACAGTGATTGCGAGGGGTCTTCAAATCTATATATATTTTTATTTGCTCCTTCAATGAATGGCACAAATGTTACTAACAGTAAAAGTGGTCCTTATGTTGGAAGTTTTAGGAAGGAATTGACTAGAAAATCTTTAAGGCACCTTCCTCCCTACAGGCTTAGGAGAAAGCCGGTTTCTGTCTTCCACGCACGGTGCTCGTCAGCATCAGAGGTCTTTGCACATTGAGCCCTTAAATGAACTAGCACTTCCCAGGCTTGAAGTCACACAGCCCTTTGACTAGGCACTACTTTATTTTTATTTCATGGATGAAGAACTGAGATTTAGGGAAGTGAGGTAACTTAGCCATTCCATAAAGGAAAAATACTGTTTTTCCGACGATTGTGCAGACTCCACCTCTGGCTCTGAAAGAAAGTCGGCGATGCAGGAGAAGGGCTGGGGTAGTGCACTTGAATACCCAAATTAATTCGTCCAGATCTCCCAAAAGTCCCAACGGGAGAGCCAACCCCGCGCCCCTGCCACCCCAGCTCATTCAGTCCCGCAGTGCTCTGGGAACCTGGGCTTTCCTGGGGCCAGGCAGGAGCCACATTGCCCGTCCCAGGGGCCTCGCGCTGGGACCCTCTAGCCCTGCGTGCCAGGCAGTTCTCAGCTCTGAGTAGGCGGCATTTTCCGGCTCACATCCCGACAGAGAGCACACAGACCTGGGGATGGTTATCGGCCGAGAGCTGCAGGCGAACAGCTAATCCAGTCCTGGAAGAGGGCACTGGTAGTTAAGCCCTTTAATGGTCCCAGTCCTATTATAATTAGTCCTGGCCTGGAGCTAGCGAACAGCGAGCCCCTCTAACCTGAAACGGAGCCTCATCCACTGCTTGGCGCTAATCCTCTGCACAATGAAAGCCGAACTAATTCACTGGGTAAACACCCTCTCCAGTTACTTACAAGCTGTCTTATTTTAGCCCCAAACCAAATAGAAAGGCGGTCAGTGACTGGGGAAAAATATCAAATATTTACGAACTCAGTTTTGCCTGAAACCGCCCCTGGGGCTCTTGCTTATCGCACACGGGATCGCTTTATGCTGCTGCTTTTGTGACAGGCGGCTACTTTGCAAAGAAGGCAACGGTCACCTGAGAGGGATTTCCCTGGCTTGGTCTTTTTTTGGTCTCTTGGTAGCTGAACCAAATCACAGCCTCTGAATATGGGAATACGCACATAATAGGTGCTTAAAAAATGTTCAACAAAGATCAACTTCTGGCTTTAACTCAGAAAGTGGTTCCTAAAGTATTCTAGGCCAATGGTCCTTAAACTCTAGCATGCACCAGAATCACCCAGAAGCTTGTAAGAACTCAAATTGCTGGGCCCCAACCTCACAGTTTCTTATTCAATAGGTGGGGAAAGACAATTTTCACTCTAACAAGTTCCCCACGAAACCTTTGATCTAGAACAGGGATCCATGAACTTTTATTTTTTGTAAAAAGCCCAGTAGTAAATGTTTTAGGCTTTGTCGACCACACAGTCTCTGTCCCAGGTACTCAGCTGCACCATTGTAGTACAAAAACACCCACAGACAATATTTAAATGAGTGAACATGTAAGAACATGTACTTTTGGTGTTGTGAACGATTCTAATTTAGATTCCCACCCCCACCCCCCATCCTCAACCAACACTTAAAAATGTAAGTTCTTTCTTAGCTTGCAGGCCATACAAAGCAGGTGATGGTCCAGATGTGGCTCTTAGACAATTGTTTGCTGACACTGTGGTCTCTAGAATGATTGTGGTTAGATAAATAACTGATGATGGCAGAAACAATGGCTCAGAGCCTGAAAACAGACAGAAATAATTTCATTTAAGAAAAATTCTTCTATGCCTATAAATCCAATTTCTCATGCTTATAAACCTGACTTACAAATATTCAAGAGAATTCTATTGTATATCAGGTGCTGTTCTAGACGTTGGGGTTAGAATGGAAGAAAAACCAGATCTGCCTCCATCCACACGAATTCTATGTTGCTGGACAATGGGTACGGGCTTTGCACAGAGTTCAGAGACAATGATATACAAATTTACAGGTCAGGTGCCCAAAAGCCCAATAGTAAATATCTTAGGCTTTGCAGACCACACAAATTCTGTGCTCCTGAGAGTACAGAATTGCCTGAATTAATCAGCTAACTACAGTTAGGAAACGCACACCATGAGCACAGCCCTGTTGTAAGCATGGTGGAGACAGATTGAGAAGAACAGAGATTTGACCCTGGGCGTGAATGTTAGTAGTTACATTTTTCTCAATGTCAAGCATCTTGTCTTTAAGAAACAGAAACAATTACGTCCAAAACTTTCAGTAGAGGGTGGCATTAATATGAGAAGTTTATTTGTTCAAAAAGCCAAGATGAAAGCAAAATCTCATGTTCTAGAGTGAGACATAGAAATTGTTCTTCTTTGAAAAGGAAGATTCAAAATACCTATATTCCTGTGCTTGGGGTAAGCAGGACTTCTTAAAACAAATGCTGCCATGTTTATTCTGTTTTAATCTGGAAAATCAGAAAAGCAGCATTAGAACATTAGTGAGATTTTTATCTTTCACAAATTTAACTAAAGGAAAGAAGTATTTTGGTAACCACCATCAACATACAAGGGTCACCTTTTAAAAGCAAGCCATTTGCTCAAAAAGTATCAATTCTTTCCAAAGAAGTTTTCTACTGTAGTTTTCACAGATCTTTAGGATTAAATTTCAATTGTTAAGCTTCTTTTGGACCTGCTCTTGATCTGATTTTGGGTTTCCTGGAGTGTACAGATAAGGTACATCGTCCCCTGGACACAGATGTGGACTGCAGTGCAAGGTTATACATCAGTATATTTTCAACCAATATTCACTGAGCTCCACTGGGTGCCACACATTCATCTGCATCGTAGATATGAATTGCCCGGGGGCAAATGAGACAGACCCCTGCCCTCCAGTGGTTTACAGTTTAATGCTGGAGACAAGCAGGTAGGCAGGCAAACATGAGTAGGCGGCATTGACATAGCATCAACCTGGAATGATAGTCATCACAGAATACAGAGAATCATGGAATGGGTGTAGGTTTTTAAGTCAGGCAGAACTTGGTTTGCATTCTGGCTATGATAGTTCCTAATTTTGTGACATGGTGCAAATTATTTTACCACTCTGGGACTCATTCCCCTCATGGTAAATGGAAAGAGCATTCTTCAAAGTGAAAGGGGTGGTTATCAGGATTACATGATAAACTGTAACTAGCATGATAAAATCAGGATTACATGATAAACTGTGTGTCTAGCACACAGTCTGGAACTTTCCAGAACCCAATAAATGTTAATTTTGTCTCTTTCAAATATGTGTCAATGTTATTTGTGAAAATTGCTTATTTTACCTGAGCTCTGTGACTGCCCTCAAGTGTTCAGAAATACAAAATTATTGTGGACTATGGTGTGCGACTTGGGGTATAGGGCTCCCAAGAATGGTATTATGCTCAAATCTCTGCTTGACTCCTTAGAGATGTGGCTTAGCCTGTGAACCTACAGGAGTCCAGAGGGATGGAAAGTGTGCAGCTCCAAGCCAGAGAGGGGCTAAATCAAGAGGGGGCACGTCAAAATCTACCTTGTCAAAATGGAATAGATTCTGGAGTTGAGGAGTCAGGAGGCATGCAGTGGTCTTCACTACCCAGTCCTCTGCCCCCAGTTGGGCATCTCATGAGTATGAGTGGCCCTGGGTCCAAGGAAAAGGGGTACAAAAGTGGAAGAAGGGAGGAATAGCATCAAGAGCAAGTTAAAGGCTGAAAGACACTTAATGACGCTAAGGGCTCAGGTCACAGAGACAAGACAGGGACTACAGGTGCCATCATGGCATGTCCCAGGGTCATCAAAAGTAGGAACCAGGCAGAGAAGAGCAGCCAGTCTGATAGTCAGCAACTGCTTCCAGACAGCCTTCAACAGGCCACCAGTGACTCCCTTGCCACTGAACCATCAGCCTTTCCCCACTCACCTGACAGTAGGACATTTACTGCTCACCTGCAGTCATTCTGGGACTCCAAACTTTCATTTCTAGTTTACCTGATCTGCCTTTGTTTTGAGATTTTCTTTATTTCACAATTAGACTTTTCTTTTTCTTTTTCTTTCTTTCTTTTTTTTTGGGGGGGCGGGGGGAAGTGGGTGGGGATGAAGTCTCGCTCTGTCGCCCAGGCTGGAGTGCAGTGGCATGACCTTGGCTCACCACAACTTCCGCCTCCCAGGTTCAAGCGATTCTCTTGCATCAGCCTCCTGAATAGCTGGGATTATAGGCATGTGCCATGACACCTGGCTAATATATATATATATATTTTTTAGTACAGATGAGGTTTCACCCTGTTGGCCAGGCTGGTCTTGAACTTCTGACCTCAAGTGATCCACCAGCCATGGCCTCTCAAAGTGCTGGGATTACAGGCATGAGCCACTGCACTCAGCCCACAATTTGACTTTTCTTAACTTTGCATTCTGATTTTGGTTGCCTATTTTGAAACTCTACTCTGCTTAAACTCTCACCTAAGTCCTTGATGTTGGGGACTGGAGCGCTGGAGGCCTGTACTGGGCTGGGCTAAGAATATCTGGCTCTAGCTGTGGTAATGGAGGCAATGGCAAAATGATAGACTGTGTTTGGGGTGAAATTAAAAACAAGCACATAATCCACACCAGTCATCAATGGGAAGGAGCCAAGCTATCCCAAAAGAAGAGAGGGCAGGCAGAGGGTATTTTTGTAGCATGGTAGAAAAAAAACTGTTATAGGCACTGTGTTGTTTTGGACACACCCATGACCCCATGTTCTCTGACTAAACCGTGCCAGCATGAACTTAAACAGGACAGAATCACCATTCTGTTTCAGGCTCCTTGAATGCGCTGTGGGATACCACATCTTGGGACTGCTCTGAGGTTGCAATACTTTTCCTATAGCTAAAGCTGGGTCCCAGACTGAGCTGATGCTATAAATGAAACCAGCCTGCTCTCAGGATTTCCACCCTCTTAACCTCCAAGAGCATGCATTCCGAGGGCTCTCATTATTGGGAGGCAACTGCAGAGACTCTCCTTGTTCACTGGGATCACAGGGCTCTCTTCTCAGCCCATTGTCTGAAACCTTGCCTGTTTGGACATTTGAACCTGTTGAACATTTGCTAAAGAAGTGGCATATCAGGATACAAGGAGCTCTCTTTTTGTTCATGCATGTCTACCTTCGTGTCACAACTCTCGAGTTGTTTGGGGGTCACATTCATCAGAAAGCCAATTGAAGGAGGTGATAGACGTCTTCCCAATTGCTGGTTTTTTGCATCTTCAACTATGAAATGGATTACACTACTGAGTCAGAGGGGCAGGAATAATTGTGGGGTCTACATTGTTGAATCCTTATTGGGTGCCTTCAGTGTAGAAAGACAGCACTGGGTCACATTAGATAGATCTTAGCAATAACCAGGGAAATCTGAAAATTTCGGGCATTGATGAACACAAGACTGTCATCTTTGCCTTTGGAATCTGCACACCTAGTGATCTGTTAGCTAAAATGAGCTTACAAAGTTAAGGCTACACTTTGAAGCCTTAGCTGCGTTAGGCTTTTTGTGTGTCCCTGATATGGTTTGGATGTTTTGTCCTTTCCAAATCTCATATTAAAATGAAACCCCCAATATTGGATATAGGGCCTGGCGGGAGGTGTTTGGATCATGGGAGTGGATCCCTCATGAATGACTTTGTGACACCTTCAAGGTGATGAGGGAGCTTTTGCTCAATTAGTTCACACGAGATCTGATTATTTAAAAGAGCATGGTACCTTCCCTTCCCCTTTTGTGCCTGCCCTTACCATGTGATACACTGGGTCCCTGTCACCTTCTGCCATGATTGTAAGCTCCCTAAGGCCTGCACCAGAACAGACGCCAGCACCAAGATTCCTCTATAGCCTGCAGAACCATGAGCCAAAATAAACCTCTTTTCTTTATAAATTACCCAGCCTCAGGTATTTCTTTATAGCAAGGCAATAACAGATTCACGTAGTCCCCAAATTTCACAGAAGCCCAAGGAGGCAGAATCAGGGTTAAGGAGAGGGTGTGAGTGTGGCTGAGTGTACTCCTTCCCTACCTCCCCACAGTTTGGTTGTTGACTTCTGATTCTCAACTTTAGATGCATAACTCAGAAGCCCCCCAGAGGTTCAGTTTCCTCCTCTATGAGGAGGATGGAGCTAATGAGACTGACCTGTGTTTTAGGATTGTGCTGAGGATTGAGTGAAATAATGGATGGAAAGAACTCTTTCAAAGTACTGCACACATGCATGGTCAGTGCCAGAATAACAGGGTAGAGTGAGTCTGGACAAGTTTAGCTAAGTTAGACTTGCTACAGACACTGGCCCCAAAGATAGACACCCCAGTGGGCCAGAGTTGGTGCCAACAAGGACTCATTGGGGTTTGAGGTTTTTGTTTTTGTCATGAAGCTCTGGTCCTGCTCCTGGGGCAACCTTCCTCCAGGGACCTCAGGCCTGCGGTAGCTGAAGATGTTGAGTCTCCTGGGGAAGATGCATCCTCCTGATCTAGTCAGGAGCCTTTACTTTCCAGTACTCATGGTCATGGGCATGTTCCTCAAGGCCTGGATCTCTCTCTTAGGGCCAATGACTAGTTGTGACTTAATATTCACTCTCCCTTTCCTTAATAATGAACCCTGATTGTGTTGGGACTGATGGTATGCTGACATTTAAAACAACACAACGCACATTGCCAAGTTTTCTTAATGGATAGGAATGGATGGAGAGGCTATGTGATGTTCTGGTAAATGAGGTATAAGCTGAAGATGATGGGAGAAGGATTTCCTGAACACTGGAAGCTGTTGAGTAGTGTGCTTCTAGGAATGTGCCTTAAAGGGGGAGATGACTCCCTGCACATGTGCCCCTTTATAGGTTCCTCTTTACCCCTCCCTCTTCTCCTTTCTTCCATCCAAGTACTAACCAGGCCCAACCCTGCTTAGCTCCCGAGATCACATGAGATTGGGCGTGTTCAGGGTAGCATGGCCATGGACTCTCCTTTTTCTTTTCCTCCTCTTCCTTCTTCTTTCTTCCTGCTTCTTTTCTGGAACTTTGATATGATTGCCAGAGCTACACTAACTACTTCATAACCATGAGGCAACCGTGAGGTTAGAAACCATGCTCTAAGGATTGTAGAGCATCAGCAACAACAGCCCTAGATGCCAACCTCCAGAATTCACGTGAGGGAATAATTTCGTTTTACTGAAGTGACCGTAGTTGGGCACCTGTACTTTGCAACTGAACCTAGTCCTGATTAATACACGTATCTTCCAGCTGAACCACTTATTTCAGGTGGGAGGTTGGATGGAGGGAGGAAGAGTCTTTTTCACTTTAGGAGATCTGTTGCATTTAGTCCTTATCATCAAAGAATAGCATCATTTTTAGTGACGAGCTTCCTGATTCAGTTATCCTGTCAACTGGTGGGCATTCCAGACTGTCTGGAGGACCTAGCAATAAGTTTGGAACAAGCAGAAGCAGACACTTGCCCCAGAAGCTCCATGTGCAATTCACTATCTGCCTGCCCATTTCTTGGTTTGGCCAAAGAAATCTCTGTTCTAGGGGCCACTCATGTGCGCTCCCATCAAACCTGATGAATTTTCTCATTCTTGCTAAGGTTCCTCCTGATTTAGAATCTCTCTTTTGAATGGTGGAGGAATTCTGACAGAAATCCTTCTCTCTGACTCCAAAGTCTGTATTGCATAGTCAGTCTCTTGGTAGAATTTATGTATCAGAAAGGAACATAAATGGGTGATTTATTTAAATTAAGCACTCCTAGTCTACAGAGTGAAACTCTCGGAGGGTCTGATACTTCCTGATCACATCTCTAGATATGGGTCTTCTTGCTTTTGAAAATTTGGTTCTCTGGTTCTGAATCTATCCCTGCTAGTTCTTTAGCAGGAAAAGTTCTGTTTTTGTGGGGTTGAGGGATGAGGGTGGGAAATATCATAGAGCTGCTAAAGTTAAATGACTTCTCCAAACTTATTACAAGCACTAGGTGACCTGATTACAGATAAACACACACTGGAAAAACACACTCATCCTCTCCTTTAATCCTGAATTAACGTAATTAATCATGTAGAATGTGTGTTTATAAATTATATTTTTCTGTGAGGCTGTTCTGTATTACCTTTAAGCAGCACCAGCAAACCCCTTCCAATATTCCGGCATCTTCAAATTTTCTTCCTCCCCTTCCCCACCTTGATCTCTCAAGTCCCTGCATCTGTAGAAGGCCCATTAAGAAAATCATTTTCCACCCCACCTCCAACAGCACCACATACCTGGTAATAAATAATGTGATCATTGCCTAACAGGCATTCAGAAGAGTCCGGTGATAAATAAAGAGACTTCTCATCTCTCCACAGGCTCTGCAGCTAGGGCTGGCAGAGGAGAGTTTGCTATTAAAGAATTCACATAGCCACAGGCAAATTCTCTTACCGGCTTCTCCTTGTGGAGACCTTTTCTTAAAAGCTGAGATTGCTCTGATGGTTCAAGGTGCTATTGAGCTCTAACCAGGGACAATTACAAGACTCCAGTCGCAGCATCTGACGTGATGCTTGTGACTGATAAGGTTGCTGGAGAATAATGCGAAGGGGAGAGGCCTGATAATGGGTTGCTGAAAGGATGGGATGAGGCATCTTTGCCCAGAGCCCAAAGACAGAGCAGCTGCTGTTGCAGAAAGGCCTCCCCATACCCCACCCTCAAATTGTTTTACATTTTTATTGCATTAAAAAACCGCCCTCTAAACATGCACTTCAGAAATGATTTTTCCCCCTAGCTCCAAGCTAATAATACTCCTCACCAACTGATTTTATACCTTGAAAGATTTTGAGAATAATTCTTCCTTTCTCATTCATTTTTTTCCTCCTGTTTTGTATTGAGAAAACCAGAGACGGAACAATCGTTGTATTTTGTCTTCTCCCTTTCTCAGGTTGCATGGTTGTGTCATATAATTTTCCACCCTACCTTTTTCTTTGGCTTTAAAAATCTTTTACAAAAGTCAAAAACCATAGCCATTTTAAAATGGTGTTTTCTTTTTTCTTTTCATTTTCCTGCCTGTTGTCTGTTGTCTTTGGAATCTCTCTCTCTCTCTCTCTCTCTCTCTCTCTCTTTGCTAGAATTTGATGAAAGGGAATTTCCCAGGTTTAGCCAAATTCAGAAATGCAAGCCACTTTGTGCAAATTGTGTACAAGCACAATTTAAAAGACAAAATACATGAATTCTGTCCAAAGACACGTTATCTTACAGCAACCTGAAGACTGCAGGAGCAGCGATGTAGGAGAAATTTTATTAGCTTGAATTTCTCAGTGTGACTAGAAACCTACATTTCCCACTGGGTAAAGGTGGAACCAGAGCATTAGGTGCAGTGGAATGTTTTGGAGGCTGGGCTTTGGGGTGAGAGTGCAGCATCAGTCATGTGCTTCTTTTACCCATTGTTTGAAGCCATTTCTATGAGGGAATCACACTAACAAGAATATCAGCTCAGATATAGCAGATATACAAGAACTAGTGGCTGTGCTGAACTCTAAGAACATAAGTTTGGGCCAAAATTAGCAATAATGGATTAATAACACAGAAGAGTATAATAGGGCTATGTGGTACAAGTGCCAGGTGCTGGTGGCATCCACAGTACCAGGGAAATTGTGAGGGCTTAGGCAGTCAGGGCCATCATTGAGGACAAGGTGAGATTTAGCTGGGTCTTGAAGGATTAAGAGATCTATACCTGACCATGGGCTTCTAGAGAGAAGCCGTCTACCTCTAGTACTCCCTCTAGGGTTGTCTCCGTGACTTTAGGTAAGGCCAGGACCCCACTACTACAGCATGGGTCACACACCATGAAGTTGGCCCTGCCTGGCACCTTCACAGACTACTGGTTCAGTGTGTCGAGGGAGGGTCCAGAAGGGTCATTTTGCTCACTTTGTAAAATAAGCTTGGCATAGATTCGACCAACTGCAATTCCGACGGTGAGTGCAAGGCTAAAATGTTCAGGCGATTCCAATTTAAAGCATTCTCTAGTACTATTGCCTATTGTCTAACTATATTTCACTATTCTGTTGTTGTTGTTGTTCTGAAAGCATGGACATCAAATACATAAAATATGTTCAAACATTTTTGGCTTTTCTATTATAGTGCAAAGAGTAAGTATTGTATTGATGTCCCGGGAGTGTGAGGGATGCTGAGCACTGCCCTGGCCTTCAAGGAATGGTGAAGTATATCCATTCATCACCGCAGGCTCAGAAGCACCACTCCATAGGATGCCTTGTCAGGCATCAGAGGGTCCAACCTTAAATACCTCAACACAACTAAATGGACTTCTCTTAACCATAATTTGTGGATCACACCTGTGACATTTGCAGGCACAGGCTTACCATTCAGGAGGTTAGTAATTTAACAGCGACCCAATGATGCATAAAATGTTTCAGTAAAATCTTTTTGCTGAGGCTCATATATGAACCAGAAGCTGCAGATTGGGGCACAGGAATGAGGCACTTATTCTGGCCACTTATGTGAGCTGAAAGTGCCTTTCATTGTGGCACTGGAGTTTTTCATTCATGTTACCTGTGTAGTTATAGGACTAATTCTACAATGCAGCAATATTTATAAGGTGGGAGATTTAAGAGGGACTTCGAATTTACTCCTCTAAAAGGCTAAGGGATGAATGTGAGTGAAACTTTTCACTGATTCAGACCGGTATTTTCCTAATTAGTTTGGGCTGAATTTCTCATTCTGTATCTCTATTTTTATGCCCTGGTTCCCCATTGCACCTCTTGGTTTGTACTTTCTCACTGTTTCTCACATTCCTCATTCCTGAGGAGACTGAACTCGTTCAACATAAGTCCTGTGTCTATAACCTTTCCCATGTTGGTGGTGGGACTTAGTTTTTGTATGTGCCGAGGAAATATACATGACTAACAGAATTTATTAGCACGATTTGTGCTTGTATGAAAGTATTTGTTTAAAAAAAAAGATATTGCTTGTAAGTCAATTAAACATTTGTGGCCTCAAGTACTGAATGCTAACGTGAAAAGATAGGATTTCTAAATTCTATGACATTTCTAGGTTTTCAAAAAAGATTTACAAATTGCTATTTATCAAATAACTTATTTTTAAAGATCCATAGTCCTCAGAGCTAGAAAACCCCAGGAATTTCATAGTGATCCTCTCAGCAAGCCCCAAATCCATGCATCAAATAGGCTCTGAAATCCCCTATTTTGTTCCTCAAAGGTCTTAGATCAAGCCTTCAGCATGAAGGCCAATGTCAGGACTAGGCAGTCATGAGACCTGGGTTGTTCAAGGGAGAATAAGCAGCTGCTTTTCCCATGGAGACATTTGCTGTGTGTTCTTGAAGAACTTTTGAATACCAATATCATTCCCTCTCCACACAGCCCCTAAGTGAAGAGGGTTTCTCAGAGTTCCACACTTCCATCAGAACAGCCATGGCTCCTTTCAAAAGTGTGTACGTGCTAAAAGCCCTCACCAATTCAAGAGTTTAGTGTAAGAAAAGTCTCTCTCTCTTTTTTTTTTTTTTTTTAAGGCAAGTAAGGAAAAAAACCTCTCAATATTCTAGAGTTCTAAAACTTATTTTTTAAATTAAAATTTTAAGCTGAGGATTTACAAATCGGCTATTAACTTTTAAGAGTTTCATTATGGTTTTTAAAAATCATAATTACTTGAGGTAGGAGAGAGGAGGTGTCTACTTTATTCCTAATGGAAACTATACATATAGATGAAGTGTCTATATAAAAAAATGGGAGCCATGATTATATTAATACTGTCTAACTGATATTCAATAACTCACCCTTCTATTTCCCATTGTCCATATTTAAATACTTCAAAAAGAATTCTAATCAAGTGGAAATTAATAGGGGAGGAAAGACTGGGGCTGGCAGGAGAAGGTTCTAATCCCACTATCTCTTAATATTTCAAAGTCTCTTTTATTTTCTTAATAAAAGGGCAAGAGAAAGAGAGGGAGAGAGAGAAAAGGGAATTAATCCAGTGCTCTGAACTGTCCTCTCATCTTAATGCTTTAAATAAATTCTAAGAGAATATTATACATGAGAAGGCTATATATGGCCAATGGTCAGGCTTCCTTTTACTTCTCAACTTTTTTTCCTGTCTTTTCTTCTTCCTTTCCTTTATTCTACCTGTCTTTCTCTCTCTCTTATTCCCTCCATTCCCAAGATCTTCAAAACCCAGTGATGAAAGCTGTATGTAAAGCCCAAGTTCCCCCTTATCTTTGGCCACATGTCTCTCCCTCCCTGCTTTCTTTCCCATCCCATCACCTGTGGGCACGCTTCCCTCAGTAGATCATGTGCCTCCCTTTCTTTGTGTTTCTAGATTTGTTTTTCCCTCATTTAGCCTATGTCTACTCTCCTCTCTTGCCCCAAATCCTATTAATTCTTCAAGCCTTACTTTCTCTATGAAATATGTAGCTTCTTAAAATTATAATAAAATATTATAACCATTAATATTTATTGAGCAATTCCAGGGTGCTAGGCAATTTGCTTGCATTGTATCATTTAATTCTTTCTATAATCCCTAGAAGATTATCCCAACTTCATAAGTGAGGACAGGGACTAGGAAGAGGTTGAGTCAATTGTCAAAAGTTGCAGGAGTGGGAGAGCTAGAGTAAGAGGTCTAACATCTCCTTCCTTTCTTGCCCCTGAACCGCTAATACAGTTACAGTCAAATCACAGAGGATTGAGAACTTCAAATTTCTCTAATTAATCCATATAATGGCAATTTTTCTTAAGCAAAATGATAAGTCTTGTGATGACGACCATCATATTTGCTTGTATCTCTTGTATCTCGGTTGGGGTAAGTACATAGTAGATTCTCAGTGCCTACTTGATGATAAAGATCTGGTTTCCCCCTAGAAACCTTATCATTTTCACTGTATTTATGCACTCAATCACCATGCAAACCCAATTTAGGTCTTCTATCGACACATATTATTCTACTTTTCTTCAAAATTGAACTAAATGAGTCAATACTGACACATTAGAAAGTTGCTCTCTAGGCCGGGCATGGTGGCTCACGCCTGTAATCCCAGCACTTTGGGAGACCGAGGAGAGCGGATCATGAGGTCAAGAGATTGAGACCATCTTGGCCAACATGATGAAACCCTGTCTCTACTAAAAAAAAAAAAAAAATTAGCCAGGCGTGGTGGTGTGCAGCTATAGTCCCAGCTAGTCGGGAGGCTGAGGCAGGAGAATTGCTTGAACCTGGGAGGCAGAGGTTGTAGTGAGCCGAGATCGCACCACTGCCCTCCAGCCTGGTGACAAAGTGAGACTCCATCTCAAAAAAAATAAAATAAAATAAAATAAAATAAAATAAAGAAAGTTGTTTTCTAATACATATTATTGATTGATTGATTGATCCATTCATTCATTCCAAAAACACTTATTGAGCACTTTCATGTGTGACACTGTTGTAGACACTGGAGGGAACTTCATCACAGCAGTGAAGAAAATATACAGAAAATTACCGCCCTCATTGTGTTGCCTATATTCTAGTTGGGAGAGACAGATAAACAAAATAAATAAGTATAATATGTGTTAGAGGGCAATAAAGCTATAAAAAATTAAAGCAAGAGATGAGATAGGTAATTGATAGAAGAAAGGAGGGGCCTATGACTTTAAATAGAATGATCAGGGAAAGACTGAGCACAGACCTGAGGTAGGTGCAGGAATGTGGATGTCTGGGTGGAGAACAGTGTAAGCAGAAGGCATAGCAAATACAAAGGCAGGAATGTACCTGGAATGTGCAAGAACCAGCAAGCAGGTCAGTGTAGCTCACTTATCCTTAATTATAGAAGAGAAATTATATCTCCTAAGTATGCATGTTTGTAAGCATTTTTAAAAGTTGCATATAGGCGGGGTGCGGGTGGCTGACGCCTGTAATCTCAGCACTTTGGGAGGTCGAGGTGGGCGGATCACGAGGTCAGGAGACCGAGAGCATCCTGGCTAACACAGTGAAACCCCGTCTCTACTAAAAATACAAAAAATTAGCAGGGCATGGTGGTGGGCGCCTGTAGTCCCAGCCTGTAGTCCCAGCTACTCGGGAGGCTGAGCAGGAGAATGGAGTGAACCCGGGAGGTGGAGCTTTCAGTGAGCCGAGATCTCACCACTGCACTCCAGCCTGGGCGACAGGAAAAGAGTATAAACATGTTACCATTTTTTAAAACTGGTCAGTGTTTTAGTCCAGATTTCCTGGAAAACAAAGGCTGAGGTGAGGATTAAGATTAAGGTTTGTCTTTATTTGAGAAATAAAATCCCAGGCTGGAGAAAGCATGAAGAGGAGCGAGTCAGGCAAGGAAAGGGGACAGTGCAAGGTGATGCATGACTTCTCTGTCTACTCTTTTACAGGGACGCTGGAAGACACACAGCAGGTGACCTTTCAGGGACCTCTGCACAGCCATGCAGGGCAGCTCCAGAAGTTGTGCCCTGCCCAATCTATGAAAGCAAGAAAGGAGAAGAAATTTATCAGTGGATTCCTGACAATACCTGTTTTCAACTGGCCAAGTTTCATCCTTTAGATAGATAACCCCCACCACACACATACCCCTACTGTACCCCCACACTTGACTTCCTGGTTATAAAATCTGGCTTCCTTGTCCATGTCTGTAGTGTGACATTTCATTAAAGTCTATAAGTGATGAGAGAAGGCAGAGACCAGACATGGTTAGCCTGGTCATACAGCAGCTGCCAAGTGAGAGGGGCCAGCATTCATAGGCAAGCAACTTGTTGGCCTCAGACAGTGAGAAATGTGGGTTCTGAGTGGGGTTGGTAGGCAGAAATAGCTGCTGAGGCAGAGCAGG
>NW_012101535.1:162936-186028 GCF_000951045.1 Mandrillus leucophaeus | reverse complement strand
AGGAAAAGAGTATAAACATGTTACCATTTTTTAAAACTGGTCAGTGTTTTAGTCCAGATTTCCTGGAAAACAAAGGCTGAGGTGAGGATTAAGATTAAGGTTTGTCTTTATTTGAGAAATAAAATCCCAGGCTGGAGAAAGCATGAAGAGGAGCGAGTCAGGGAAGGAAAGGGGACAGTGCAAGGTGATGCATGACTTCTCTGTCTACTCTTTTACAGGGACGCTGGAAGACACACAGCAGGTGACCTTTCAGGGACCTCTGCACAGCCATGCAGGGCAGCTCCAGAAGTTGTGCCCTGCCCAATCTATGAAAGGGAGAAAGGAGAAGAAATTTATCAGTGGATTCCTGACAATACCTGTTTTCAACTGGCCAAGTTTCATCCTTTAGATAGATAACCCCCACCACACACATACCCCTACTGTACCCCCACACTTGACTTCCTGGTTATAAAATCTGGCTTCCTTGTCCATGTCTGTAGTGTGACATTTCATTAAAGTCTATAAGTGATGAGAGAAGGCAGAGACCAGACATGGTTAGCCTGGTCATACAGCAGCTGCCAAGTGAGAGGGGCCAGCATTCATAGGCAAGCAACTTGTTGGCCTCAGACAGTGAGAAATGTGGGTTCTGAGTGGGGTTGGTAGGCAGAAATAGCTGCTGAGGCAGAGCAGGGAGCTAAAGGCCTGGAGGTGTTTAAGAAGTGTTCAATATAGTCAGTTAACAGCAATATTTAACAAGAGCAATGCTTACACGTTCCTAAAAATAAATGAGACAGAGGCCCCATTCCCCCTTAGTTTGTAATAAATTGTGTGGAGGAGATTAGTGATGTGTGTAAATGTTTTATGTCAAGAGGAGAAATAAAGAGGGATTGGGAAAAGAACAACCTCACCATAACTAGGAAAATGTAAAACAGAATATTGTGAGTCTGTTACTTTCTTGGGAATACCAACTAGCCACACTAAAGATACTCTAAAAATCAGTTCCAGTACAAGAGTGTCCCACAGAAAGTTAAAGCCAATGGGAGAGTACAGGAATCTAGGTCAGAGGATAAAATAAACATCAAACCAATTTAATTGACTTAATATGGCTGAATCTCCTTTTTAAAATGAGCGAATGGGGGAACTTGATGGATTTAATCATAGCTGTGTGAATATTCTAAGTATCTAAAATACTAGATAACCTATTCTGTTATACACTCTTTCCAATTTTCAAATCATTTAGTTATTGGAGAGATATAGTTATAGAAGCAACTCTAAAAATTTAATTTAGTAAAATGTAATATTATTTATAAAGTGAAACAAGTCTAGAAGGAACAGAAACATAAAAATATTATCAAGCATATCGCTATGGCAGAACTATACGCAACACAATTTTGGGATATGTCATGAGACACTTCTTTATGAAGATTAAATTTAGAATTAGTGAATTCCCTACATTCTCTCCAGTTCTTTTTTGACTTGCTTTAGTCTGCCTTCTCTCTGAAAAAATCATTTTATGAAAATTCAGTCAATGAAATTGGTTTGTTGAACTTTAATTTAGCATCATAGTGAGATTATGTGCGTTTTGTGAGCAACCATCTCATTCAAGAGGTTGCCCACAGAGTTTGTAGCTAGAGAGGACCTTCAGAGTATCAGGGCAACCCTTCATTTTACACCTGAGTAAGCCAAAGTCTAAGGAGTAAAAGATATTCATCCAATGCCTCACAACAAAAAGATGCCTCCCTACTTCTGTCAGTATACATTTAAAAACATCTAATTACATGTCTACACACAGGTAGGAAGCATGAATAAAGAAGTTTAAGATTCAGTGGAAACAAATATCTCTTACATAATTTATTTATTGTCACATAAAAAATTACCTCAAAGCTTAGTAGGTTAAAACAATAATCATTTTTCACTCACAATTTCTATTGGTCAGGAATTCGGGAATAGCTTATGTGAGTGTCCCTGGCTCAGGGTTTCTCTTCTTGCAGTAAAGATATTGAATGGGCCTGCAGCCATCAGAAAACTTAACCAGAACTAGAGGATTTCCTTCCAAAATGGTTCACTTACATGGCTGTTATCAGGAAGCCTCAGTTCTTTGTGCCTAGGTCCCTCCATAGAACTGCTTGAGTGTCTTCATGTCATGGTGACTGGCTGCCACCAGAGTAAGTGATCCAAGAGAAAGGACGAAACCACAATGCTTTTTATGACCTGGTCTTGTAAGTCACACATCATCACTTCTGTTACATTCTATTTGTTATACAAGTCAGCCCTGTTAAATGCAGGAAGGCCCTATGCAAGGGCGAGAGTACCAGGAGAATGAGGATCATTTGGGGGTCCTGTTGGAGGTTGGCCACTACAACTCCTTTAAATCACAACCAGAAATTCCTTAAATTTGATTGGAGACACACTTTAGTGCTTAATACTATAAGTATCAAGAAACCCCAACTTCTCTCTGACTGGTTTGGCTGCCTTTTCCAAACTACTTTTACCTACCATTTACTGCCATTTACCACTACACTTGACTCCCACAACAGCCTTTGAATATTAAACTAGAGTTGGAATTTGAAGAAGCATAGACACACAGAGATTAAGTGATTTATTTAAGGTCACCCAGTGGTAGAGCAGAGTGTTGGAGACCTCTCTGCTGGGGTTCATGCCATTTGACTACAATACCCTGTCTCACTTTCTTGGTCATCTTTCTTCCCTCTGATCATTACCTATCATTCAGTGAAAACTCTATCTCATGGCTTACATTTTTTCTCTCTGTCTCACCTGACAACATCCTAGATTTCATTGTCCAAGTGGATGAATCCAGTCATTATGCTGGACTCATTATGCTCGACCTTCACATCACCAGTGATCTTCTTACCACCCTAGTTATCCACATTCATCGTTCCATGGACTCTGTCATACTGCTCTGCCTCCAGATTCACCAGTTTAATCATCAATTTTCTGACCAAAATCTTGTTTCATTTCTACCCGTGATAACTAAATTTATGTGTCAACCTGACTAAGTTTTGGTGCCCAGTTGTTTGGTCAAACACCAGCCTAGATATTGCTGTAAAAGTATTTTTCAGATGTGATTAAAATTAAATCAGTAGACTTTGAGTAAAGTAGATTATCCACCATAACGTGGGTGGGCCTCATCCAATCAGTTGAAGGCTTTAACAGCAAAGACTGAGGTGCCCCAAAGAAGATGGAATTAAGCCTCCAGACTGTAACATAGAAATTCTGCTTAAGTTTCTGGTCTTTTAACTCAAGGCTGCCGCATCAACTCTTACCTGAATTTCCAGCCTGTAAGCCTGCCCTGCAGATTTCGGACTCACAATTATGTGAGACAATTTCTTTAAGTCTCTGTCCATCTCTGGGGCTGTCTGTCTCTGTCTCTCTCTCTCTCTCTCTCTTGCTTCCTTTTCAACCTCACAGGGTCCTCTATATTGAATCATATATTTTTTTCCAATATATCAATCATCTTTCTTTATTTTCCTCCTTAGTCAGCTTAGATATCATGGTCCTTCATGCAACAACACTGTTTCAAAGAGACTGTCTTGTACAGTGGAAAAAAATATTCAAATATAGTCAGCACTCCATACCTGTGGGTTCTGTATCTATGGGTTCAATCACTGATCAAAAATATTCAAAGAAAAGTGAACACTTCCATCTGTACTGGACATGTAAGGACTTTTTTCTTGTCATTATTCTCTAAACAATACAGTATAACAACTATTTACATAGCATTTACATTATATTAGGTATTATAAGTAATCCAGAGATGTTTTAAAGTATATCAATTATTTACATAGCATTTACATTATATTAAGTATCATAAGCAATCTAGAGATGATTTGAAGTATATGGGAGGATGTGTGTAAATGATATGCTAATACTACACTATTTTATATAAGGGTCTTGAGCATCCATGAATTTTGATATCTATGGGGGGTCTTGTCACTGATCCTGCATGATACCAACGATGATTATATTTGTTGCCTATCTACCATGTGCTAGTCATGGGGGATACATAATTTTTAAAAAAGAAAGGAAGCAAACACTTCATAACTCTCCAAGAAAAACCTGACCTCCATGAAGCCAAGTATTTATTTTCTCTGCACCTGCTAGAGGAAGTCACTTAATAGAGAAGATTGGTACCACCCCATCAAAACAGGCCCCACCCTGCTGGCAGTTGTACAATAGTTCTCTGATAATTTGTTCGCTCATGCTCTTTGACTACAGTATTTTAAACCACTGCTACTCCCCACAAACCTTCAATTCCCCTATTTTTTCTCCCACTCTTAGGAGATGATCTTGTCTTTTATTTTGCAAAGAAGTTAAAAATTATTTGTCAATACTTCTTTATTTTACACCTTCTAAACTCATAAGTCTGTCTTTATCTGCACCCATCCCTTTCCCTCCAAAGAAAGAGAAAAGTTGCTTCTATTGCTTAATTTTTTCCATTAAAAATATAAGTTTTATCCTTATTTCTTTTAGATGCTACTTTCTTACCTCTCTTTTAATATTTGTATGATTGAGGTGACAGTTATCAATTGAGGGACAGCAGAAGTTGAGATGAAGAATTATGTAACTAGGTTGTTGGACAGATGAAGATTCCAACCCCAGATATCAGCAAGAGTGAAAGAGGAGAGGATAACTAAGAGTCTAATGACAGTCTTAGGAGAGCGAAGGGAAATGACTGAATGGTTAGTAATACATGATTGGGTTAAGAAAGGTTAACAATACTAAATAGGGCAAAAGCCTCAAAGGAAAATCTTTTATTATAGAGTGAAAGATGAAAGGTTTAGAGAATAGTGCAATATGAACTGAATGTTAACATTCCTCTTCTGGCTTTATGGAGAGTTGGTAAATCGCCCGCTGTGACTCCCAGGGCGAAGGGGAGAAAGGGAGAATGTAGTAAGCGGAACACAGTGAAAAGTTCCAGGAGATAGTCAAGGAATTAGAAGTGAGGAACTACAGAACAGTGGATGAGGTTAGGAAATCGCACTGCTGTCTTTCATTGCCAATTGGTGAATGTTCTGATGGTGGCCTCAGTGACTATGACACCAGATCTGGCTGATAATCTCAGATGCACAACTTAGCCCAGAAAGGTAGTGAGAGCTCTTTCTCAAGGTGTGGGAGTAGAGAGAATCTGTTTAAGGCAAGTGATATAGGATTTCCTTGCTGGGAAAGGACTTGTTCTCATTCACTTCACAGGAGAAAGGCTAACTTGGCAAGTTATTTCCAACTGTTTATTCAAATCGTAGTTCCGAATTATATCTTCAGTGGCATTAGGATGCTTCTAGTGACTCCCCTTCATATGCAGATTTCCCCCTTAAAAAAGGAAGTTATCTGTGTCCAAATAAAGTCACTAAATCCCATTAAGGGGGCTCCACCCTCATGGCCTCATCTAAACCTACTTCTGTCCCAGGGGCCCACCTCCTAATACCTTCCCACTGAGATTTAGAGTTTCAACATACAAACTTTGTGGGGATAAACATGCAATCTATAACAAACATATTTTGAGAGCAACAATTATCATCAAAAGTAGTTTTCCTATAGCAAAACAAGAGCTGTATAGATCATCCTTCCTTCATGCTTTACCTGGAAAAGTCAAAAAAAAAGAAATTGTGGAACTGTCCTTTCACTCACCTTCCAGCTCCTGGGATCAAAGCAAATGTTCTGTGATTCTAGAAACCCTGACTAGAGCTTGGGACTTTAAATGTTTGAAAAAGAAATCTATGCCTTTGCCGTTTCAATGAGATCTTCAATGCATTTAAAGCAAACCAAAAGAACAAGCTCACCAAGAAGTCACTTGACCCCCTGCTGAGCCACAGCCACCATAAGAAGCCTGGCATTGTGAGGGACTTTGGAGGAGAAGTTGGCCTTCTACTCTGTGGCTCTTAATCAGAGATACGCATCAGATTCTTGGAACCTGGGGAACTTATTTTCAAAACTTAACCTTTCCAGAATCTGCTCCAAATCTAATGAACAAGTACCTCAGAAGGTGGGAGATTTTTTAAGGTAAATCTAAAATATGGGCATTTTCAAAGCTTCCCAGGGGATTCTAATGCCCAGCAATGGTTAAGAACCACCGTTCCTGTCTAATGCAGGACCCCTGTCTTGGCAGACAACCATGGGTGGTCATGGGTGGTCTCTGCTCAAGACTGCACTGAACTCCCATGGTAGGTTGCATTTGTATCTAAATATTTGCAGGCCCTTCTTACTGGGTCCCTCCCTTTTGCCCTTTCCTGGCCCCTGTCACCTTATGATGCCTGGTGTGTTTGTTTCCTAGGGTTGTCATAATAAAGAACCACAAACTCGGTGACTTAAAACAACAGAAATGTATTCTCTCATAGTCACAGTTTTAGAGACTAGAAGTCTTTAATCAAGGTTTTAGCAGGGCCATGGTCCATTTGAAGCCTCTAGGGGAGGGTCCTCCCTTGCCTCTCCCAGTTTCTGGTAGGCCCAGACGTTCCTTGGCTTGTGGAAACATGACTCTAATCTCTGCCTCTGTCTTTACATGGCCTTCCCTCTGTGTCTGTGTCTCTTCTCTTCTTATAAGGACATCAGACACAATGGATTAAGGGCCCACCCTATTCCACTACGACCTTATCTTAATTAATTATATTTGCAATGGTCCTACTTTTAAATGAGGTCATATTCTGAAGTACTGGGCATTAGGATTTTGATATATGTTTTTTGAGGGATACAGGTCAACCTGTAAGGCCTGGTTTAACCTGGCCCTGCACTTGGTCCTGCATTGGCCAAAGACATATGAAAGGAAGAGACATGGACCACTACAGAGAAAATGTTTTCATTCTCCCGTCTTTCTGTTCCATCGCTGGGAGACGTGCATGTTGCAGATAGGGGCTTTCCCTTTACCCTTGTTCCTGGAATAAAGATACAGCTGACTCTCACATGGCCAGTAACTTGGACTAGAGAAAACCTATTGTAGGGCTGACAGGATTTTCGGGTACTTGCTGTCACAACATATTCTAGAAAAGTCTGACTAATGCAGCCCCCTTTGTTGAATGCCACAAATGTTAGACAGTTCCTTATTCCAATAGGCTGAAGCAAACCTGATTCATCTCTACTGGGGAAATCTTCTTTACTACATTGTGTTCTTACTTCCAGGAAGTAACACTGGGCTTGGAAGTTAAGAAAAAGTCAACATTTCATTTACAATTTCCGCTAGATATTAGAATCTTAGGAACTTACATTTGTCCTTTAGTAGAGAGCAGTGTTAGAGTCATCTGCTTTGGGATTCCAAATAAGGAGATATCAAAAGAGCTTTTTTGTTCTTTATTAACTGCTATATGAGTTGCCTTCTGACCCCTCTGGGACACAGGGCCAGCTTGGGTCAGCTTCATGTGCTGTCAGGCACTATCCTCATTTTCCTCTATTGCTTAGTAATAGTCAAGTGAATCTTCTGGGCTTGGCTAAACATTTTTTAAATTAATGAATAGAAGTATGTTAGTATATGAGGACAGAATTGGACAGATGTTTATATTTTCTGTAAGTAACAGAAGTATTCCTGAATGAATAGGCAGAAAACTAGAGTAGGCACTAATTTTGCCTGCTAAGACTTCTGGGTTCCTCAGTTCAGCCAGGACTGTTTAGACGGCAGTTGCTTCTGCAATGGAAACAGTCAAGTAGGCCACATTTAGAAAACGGTCTTTAGTATACTCCTATTATCTACTTTTATTTCAGTTGAAAATACTTTGTTACTAGAATGGAAATTCTACATGCTCAAAAGGCTAAATAACGTCCTAGTTTGGATTTTTGCAAATAAGGATAACCATACCAGGCCTGAAGTGAGACAAAGCTTTACAGAATCTCTTTGCAGTGCAGAGCTTTATCTGTCCACTCGCCTCATCCATCCAAATATCCATTATTCAGTCATTCACCCAAAAGGCATTTGCTGAACTCCAGCCATGTGCCAGCTACAGCAAAACACTGGGAACATAAGGATGGATATTCCACCTGCGCTGCCACATGCACCTCTCTTCCAGCTCCACATGATGGCTCATGATATATCTCACATTCCTGAGGGTTTTCAGGCCTGATTTTGGAAGGTTTTTGAAAGCCCAGCCACAGCCCAGGCAGCTTCTGACATTGTCAGAACCTTGGGGCACATCCTACATAAGCAGAAAGAGTTTAGAGACAAGGCCCAGGTTGCCACTCACTCCATCAAACAGAGTGGTTTCCTGCCTGGCCAAGATCTGGGCCTGCATTTCCAAGACCTACAAGAAAGTGAAAGAGAAATCATAGTTACCTTCTCCATATCAATAGAAGGGCTGGTCCACATTTCTGTGTAGCAGCCATGGGCTTGTGGTTTGCCCTAACCCATGAGCCCCAGGAGAGGGCTCTGAAATGATCAGAGAGCTCCAGACTTTTCCTTACTCCCCTGATGCTGCTCCATGTATCCTGAGCACTGGTGGAAGTCTGAAAGTGAAAAAGAAATAAAAGAAGGAAGGAAGGGAGAAAAGGAGAAAGTGAGAGAGAGAGAGAAAGAGAGAGAGTGAAAGATGGTGTTTTCATCTCTCTGTATTCGGCCAGAGAGATGAATACACCATGGTGTTTGCCCCTAAAAAACTATCAGACTAGTGAAGGTCACTTCCATGGATAGGAAGGCAGTGGGGAGTAGTCAAGAAAGACTTTATAAGTTGCATCTTGCAGTTGGGTTGGGGTCTCTATTACAGTGAATTTTATCTTGCTTGTGAGGAGGAAAACACTAGGTGGAGGGTCAAAAGAATTTTAGTCCCAAAATGATCACCAAGAAGCCATTCAACCTTGATCCACTATCTTTACCACCTTCACAGCCTTAGTTGTGTTAGTAAAATAAACAAATTGAACTAGCTTATTTCTGACATTCCTCTGTATTTCATGATTTAAGACTCCACATTTAAAATCTTCTTGGCTGCTATTTATTTTATTAGGTCTCCCCAGTGATCTTAAGTAGCTTATAATCATGGTTTTTGAGGAAAAAAAATACATTTATTTAAGTTACTTTGGTTGTGACATTTGCCCATTCTAATCAATATTTTCATGATTACACTTACATTTGAATTATGCTACATACACATAAAGTAAGTCAAGTATGTATTCTTTTCTGTACTGTGTTATTATCAGCACTCCCATTTTATAGATGAAAAAACTAAGAGTAAGAAAGAATAAAAAGCTTGCATACCCTAACTTGATAAGCGAAATAGGTTTTAAATAAAACTGCTTTCCAAGTACCTGATTCCAAAGCCAAGGTTCAGGTTGCGAAGCAGGTCTTTATCACCTTGAGAACAGAATGCTGTGGTTTTTCTTTCTTGGGAATTTCTTTGAAAATCATCTCAATGCAACAATTCTAACAGAATATAAGAGTACAACTTTTCTTTGACACTATCTCTGGGGAACTGATCGTGTTTTTCTTACTGGTGCTGCTAGTCCTATTGGAAAAAGAGTCTGAAATCAGTTCTTTCATCCTGTATCCAAATGATAACTAGTTTAAACTTTTTTCCCCCTTGTATGAGGACAAAATACTTCATTTGCTGATTTCTTCTTTTGAATGACTTTTTATCTAAAATCTAGGGAAGTACATTGAAACATTTTGCTATTTAAAATATTTCCTAAGTCTTCAGCTCCAGAATTGGGACTCTATTATACAGTTTGGGTTTTGTTGTTATTTTCTGTTGAAGATAAACCAAGCAATGGTTTACATCTAATTTAGGACTTAGAGAATTATTTCCCTGCTCACAGCGTTTGTCTGGATCCTAACCCCAAGACGAATGGCTGAAAAAAAATTTTTTTTCACTGATTCTAAGTCAGTTCTAGGTGTGTCTTGTCTGTGACTCAGGAAGAGTTCCCGGCCCTCCTCCCACCTTTTACGTCAGGTCTTTTCTACGTTCAGCAACCCTAAGTCTTCACCTCACTGGATGTCAGACTTTTTAAATAAATTCCTTTGAGTTGATGAATGTATTTTGTTTCATTTTTTTATTACAGTGAAACTTCTATTTCTAATTAAATAAATAATGCATCTTTATAATTTTTAAAATGAGCAATATACAAAAGTATAAGGACATAAGTGAAAAAAGTCACATGAAATACAAACTTCTGAGGAATCTATCATTAACAAAAATTTTGTGGCCATCTTTTAATACATATCTTAATGCATTTTAACTAAATTTGGTATGCTACATGCTATTATTTTTTATTATAACATTGTTATGCAATCTCATACTCTTTGATTACCTCTTCCCTTCCTACAAATTCCTTACCTCTGCTATACTCCCACATAACAAAGGGAAATAACTGCATGTGTGTTTTCTTTTTGTTTTAATAAATTAAGGATTTTTAAAAATTTTTCCCAAGATTAAATGACTATTTAAAAATTGTGCCACAATATAAATAAATCCACATTCTCTCCCTTAATTCTGTACTTCTGGTACTCTAGAAAAGTTGGTGTTCCTGCCTCACATCTTCAAATTAACATTGTCAGATTACAAGAATAAGTCTTCCCAAAAGAGATCTTCCAGAAAAACAAGCTATTTACTAGGTTCATATTTCCCTTTTCATGTAGCATGCACCAATAATCTAAGAAGAATATCTTGGAGAGTAAGGAGGGCATCCACTAGCAAGACCACAGGTGTTGAAAGCCATAAGATTGGAGACAAGTGCAAAGGGGTAGGTCAACATACTAGCAAAATAATCATGTGACAGCTTGAGAATAACTCTTCATTTCATTCATGACAGAAACCCTGTCCAGGTATTGATGAGGTAGGCCATTGGGTTACACAGCCACAAAGAAGTGATGTCACCCAGGAGGCGAGGAACAAGACCCATGGAAAATCCTAGGATGCTCTCTACCCAATAGGTGGTTACCAAGGAGTCACAAAATCCACAGTACTTGGATTCTCTGCCAATGACTTGTACCACAGATCTCAGAGCAATCATATAGAAGAAGTGTGTGATGAGGGTACAAGCAGAATGAGTGATCATATCTTAAGTGGTCTCCTTGTTAACCATGTCAAAGGAAGATGAAACTTCTTTTTTTTCAACTATTAGGTTCAGGAGTAAATGTGAAGATTTGTTATATAGGTAAATTGCATATCATGGGGTTTGGTCACCCAGGTGAAAAGCATAGTACCCAACAGGTAGTTTTTTGATCCTCACTCTCCTCCCACCCACTACCCTCAAGTAGGCCCTAATGTTCGTTGTTTCCCTCTTTGTGTCCATGTATACTCAATGGTTAGCTCTCATTTATAAGGGAGAATATGTGGTATTTGGTTTGCTATTCCAGTGTTAATTTGCGTAGGATAATGACCTCCAACTCCATCCCTGTTGCTGCAATGCACATGATCTTGTTCTTTTTATGGCTGTGTAGTATTCCATGGTGTATATGTATCATATTTTCTTTATCCAGTCTACGGTTGATGGCCATTTAAGTTGATTCCATGTATTTGTTATTGTGAATAGTGCTGCAAAGAACATATGTGTGCATGTGTCTTTATTACAGAACAACTTATATTCCTTTGGGTGTATACCCAGTAATGGGATTTCTGGGTTGAATGGTAGTTCTATTTTAAGTTCTTTGAGAAATCACCAAACTGCTTGCCACAGTGACTAAAATAATTTACACCCCCACCAGAAGTACATAGCATTCTCTTTTCTCCACAACCTCACCAGCATCTTTATTTTTTGACTTTTTATTAATAGCCATTCTGACTGGTGTAAGGTGGTATCTCATGGTGCTTTTGATTTGCATTTCTCTAACGATCAGTGATGTGGAGCATTTTTTCATATGCTTGTTGGCTGCATGTATGGCTTCTCTTGTAAGTGTCTGTTCATGTCCTTTGCCCAGTTTTGATGGGGTTGTTTGTTTTTTGCTTGCAAAATTTGTTCAAGCTCCTTTTATTAGTAGACTCTGGATATCAGACCTTTGTTGAATGCATAGTTTGCAAACATTTTTTTCCCATTCTGTAGGTTTTCTGTTTACTTTGTTGAGAGTTCTTTTGTTGTGCAGAAACTCCTTAGTTTAATTAGGTCCCATTTGTCAAATTTTGCTTTTGCTGTATTTGGTTTTGGCATCTTTGTCATGAAATCTTTGCCTGGGGCCTATATCCAGAATGGTATTTCCTATGTTATCTTCTGGGGTTTTTACAGATTTTCATTTTAGATTTAAGTGTTTAATCCATCTTGAGTTGATTTTTGTACATGGTGTAAGGAAGAGGTCCAGTTTCAATCTTCTGGATATGGCTAGCCAGTGATCCCAGCATCATTTATTGTATAGAAAGTCTTTCCCCCACTGCAGTTTTTGCCAATTTTGTCAAAGATTAGATGGGTGTAGGTATGTGGCATTATTTCTGGGATCTCTATTCTGTTCCATTGGTATGTGTGTCTGTTTTGGTAGCTGTACCATGCTGTTTTGGTTACTGTAGCCCTGTAGTATAGTTTGAAGTCAGGTAATGTGATGCCTCCAGCTTTGTTCTTTTTACTTAGGATTGCTTTGGCTATTTGGACTCTTTTTTGGTTACATATCAATTCTAAAATAGTTTTTTCTAGTTCTGTGAATAATGTCATTGGTAGCTTGATAGGAATAGGATTGAATCTGCACATTTCTTTGGGCCTTATGGCCATTTTGACAATATTGATTCTTCCTATACATAAGCATGGAATATTTTTCCATTTGTTTGTCATCTTTGATTTCTTTGAGAAGTGTGTTGTAATTCTCATTGTAGAGGTCTTTTGCCCCCTTGGTTAGCTATTTTCCTAGGTATTTTATTCTTTTTGTGGCTATTGTAAATGAGACTGCATTCTTGGTTTGGCTCTCAGCTTGGGTATTGTTAGTGAATAGGAATGTTACTGATTTTTCTACATTGCTTTTGTGTCCTGAAACTGCTGAAATTGTTTATTAGATCAAGGAGCTTCTGAGTAGAGACTAGGGGTTCTCTAGAGATAGCATCATGTAGTCTGCAAACAGGGATAACTTGACTTCCTCGTTTTCTTTTTGGATGCCTCTTATTTTCTTCTCTTGCCTGGTTGCTCTGGCTAGAACTTCCAGTAGAAGTTGAATGAGAGTAGTCAGAGTGGGCATCCTCGTCTTATTCTGATTTTCAAGGGGAGTACTTCCAGCTTTTGCCTGTTCAGTATGATGTTGGCTGTGGGTTTGTCATCGAAGGTTCTTATTGTTTTGAAGTATGTTCCTTCCATGCCTAGTTTGCTGAGGGTTCTTAACACGAAAGGATGTTGGATTTTATTGAAAGCATTTTCTGTATCCATTGAGATGGTCATATGTTTCTGTTTTTAGTTCTTTTTAAGTAGTGAATCACATTAACTAATTTGTGTATGTTGAACCAATTTTGCATCCCAGGGATAAAGCCTTCTGGATCATGGTGGATTAGCTTTTTGATGTGCTGCTGGATTCAGTTTGCCAGTATTTTGCTGAGTATTTTTGCATCTGTGTTCATCAAGAATGTTGGCTGAAGTTTTCTTTGTGTGTGTGTGTGTGTGTGTGTGTGTGTGTATGTGTGTGTGTGTCTGACAGGTTTTGGCATCAAGATGAGGCTGACCTCATAGAACGAGTTAGGGAGGAGACCTTCTTCCTCAATTTTTTAGAACAGTTTCAGTAGGAATGGTACCAGCTCTTTTTTATACCTCTTGTAGAATTCAGCTACGAATCCATCTGGTCCCGGGCTTTTTCTGGTGGCAGGCTTTTTATTACTGATTCAATTTGAGAACTCATTATTGGTCCATTCAAGGATCCAATCTCTTTCTGGTTCTTTTTTTGGGAGGTTGTATGTTTCCAGGAATTTACCCATTTTTTTTTCTAGGTTTTCTAGCTTGTGGAAATAGAGGAGTTCATAAAAAATAATTCAACCGAGAATTTCATTTCCACCCAAACTAAGCTTTATAAGTGAAGGACAAATAAGATCCTTTGCAGACAAGAAAATCCTGATTCTCTTAGTATTTACTTGTCTGAAAGGATCTTATTTGTCCTACTGAAATCATTTTTACTGAAACTATAATAATCTCTGACAGTGTTTTTTTTTGGTTTTTTCCTGTGGGGTCAGTAGTAACATCCTCTTTGTCATCCTTAATTGTGCTTATTTGTATCTTCTCTCTTTTTTTCTTTATTAGTCTAGCTAGTGTTCCATCTATCTTGATAATTCTTTCAAAGAAGCAGCTCCTGGATTCATTGATCTTTTGTATGATTTTTCATGACTCAATTTCCTTCAGCTCAGCTCTGATTTTGGTTATTTCTTGTCTTCTGCTAGATTTGGAGTTGATTTGCTCTTGTTTCTCTAGTCCCTCTAGTTGTGATGTTAAGTCATTAATTTGAGATCTTTCTAACTTTTTGATGTGGGTGTATAGTGCTATAAACTTCTCTTAACTGTCAGTCAGGTATTAAAGTGGCCCA
The DNA here is from genome assembly GCF_000951045.1 of Mandrillus leucophaeus. Taxonomy (NCBI): domain Eukaryota; kingdom Metazoa; phylum Chordata; class Mammalia; order Primates; family Cercopithecidae; genus Mandrillus; species Mandrillus leucophaeus. The sequence continues at coordinate 171,648 of NW_012101535.1, read as the reverse complement.
CTATTATTGTGTGGTTACCTAAATCTCTTTTTAGATCTCTAAGAACTTGCTTTATAAATCTGGGTGCTCCTGTGTTCAGTGCATACATATTTAGGGCAGTTAGGTCTTCTTGTTGAATTGACCCCTTTATTGAATTGACCCCTTTAACATTATATAATGCCCTTCTTTGTCTTTTTTTGATCTTTGTTAAAGTCTGTTTTGTCTGAAATTAGAACAGCAATATCTGCTTTTTTCTGTTTGCTTGGTAGATTTTTCTCCATCCCTTTACTTTGAGCTTATGGGTATCATTACATGTGAGATGGGTTTCTAGAAGACAGCAAAACCTTGAGTTTTGCTTCTTTATTCAACTTGCCTCTCTGTGGCTTTTAATTGGGGGAGTTTATCCCATTTACACTCAAGGCTAGTATTGATATGTGTGAATTTGATCCTCTCATCATGTTGTTAGCTGGTTATTATGCAATGTTGATTGTGTGGTTGTTCATAGTGTCACTGGTATATGTACTTAGGTGTGTTTTTGTAGTGGCTGATAATGGTCTTTCTATATTTAGCACTCCCTTCAGAACCTCTTGTAAGGCAGGTCTGCTGTTAACAAATTTCCTTAGCAATTGCTTGTCTGAAAATGATCTTACATGTCCTTCATTTATAAAGTTTAGTTTGTCTGGATATGAAATTCTTGGTTGAAAATTATTTTAATTAAGGATGCTGAATATAGGCCCCCAATCTCTTCTGCTTTATAGGGATTCTGCTGACAGGTCTGCTGTTAGCCTGATGGGTTCCCTTTGTAGATGACTTGCCCCTTCTCTCTAGTTGCATTTACCATTTTTTCTTTCATTGCAATCTTGGAAAGTCTGATGACTATGTGTCTTAGATGTGGTCTTCTTGTGTAGTATTTCACAGGGATTCTCTGCATTTCCTGAACTTGAACATTAGCTTCTCTAGCAAGGTTGGGGAAATTTTCATTTATGATAAACTCAAATATGTTTTCCAAGTTGCTTGGTTTTTCTCCCTTTCTTTCAGGGACACCAGTGAATCACAGACTGGATCTCTTTACATAATTTCTTATTTCTTGGAGTTTTTTTGTTCATTCTTCTTTACTGTTTTTTATTTTTCTCTGACTATTTCAGAGAGCCAGTATTCATGCTCTGAGATCTTTCCTCAGCTTGGTCTGTTCTGTTATGAATACTTGCAAATGCATTATGAAATTCGTATAGTGTGTTTTTTCAGCTTTATCAGATCGCTTTGGTTCTTTCTTATAAAGGCCATTTTATCTATCAGCTTCTGTATTATTTTATTGTAATTCTTAGATTTTTTTGAATTGGGTTTTGACTTTCTCCTGCATATCAATGGTCTTTGTCTCTTCTATATTCTGAATTCTATTACTGTTATTTCAGCCATCTTGGCCCGGTTAAGAACCATTGCTGGGAACTAGTGTGGTTGTTTGGAGTTAAGAAGACACGCTTCACTGGGCACAGTGGTCACTCCTGTAATCCCATACTTTGGGACGCCAAGATGGGCAGATCACTTGAGGCCAGTGGTTCAAGACCAGCCTGGCCAACATGGCAAAAACCCATTTGAAACCCTGTCTCTACTAAAAATACAAAAATTAGCCAGGTTTAGTGGCATGTGCATGTGGTCCCAGCTACTCAGGTGGCTGAGGCATGAGAATTACTTGAAATTGGAAAGCAGAGGTTGCAGTAAGCCATGGTTGTGCTACTGTACTCCAGCCTGAGTGACAGAGCAAGACTCTGAAAAAAAAAAGACACTCTTGCTTTTTGAATTGTCAGAGTTCTCACATGGGTTCTTCGTCATCTTTATAGGCTGATGTTCCTTCAGTCTTTCAAGTTGCTGTCCTTTGGATTTTTTTATTCTATTTGATGTCCTTGGGGGTTGATTGTGGCATAAGTTGGAAGATTTTCGGGGCCCAAGGCTTAGTTCAGGACTATGGACTGCTTGTTTTAACTCTGGGAGCCCGGTATTGGGCCCTTGACTTTTTGGCCCCTCATGTTTAGGAACCTGCTGCACTGAAGGAACCAATGCATTCCTGGTCCACTGGCCACAACGTTCCGATAGGTGGTGCTAGCCAAAGTGCTTCATAGAGCAGTGGTGGTGGGATCTGTCCTCATTTGCACATGCCAGCAGCAGTGGCAGTGTGGTTGGGTACGTGCTTTTTGGCTGCAGCAGGGAGTTGGTGGTTGCAGGGGTGCTGTCCTCCATGTGGGTGTTTGCAATGGCAGCATCTGCAGTGGCAGCAATGGCAACACAGAACAGGGGAAGGACCAGGATGTCCCTCCAGCATCCACACGTGCACTCACACCAGTGGCAGTGTTAGCACAGGAGCAGGGCACTGGGGGGCACAGGACTATGTGTGCCTTCTATGCGCATGTTCATGTGGGCAGCTGTGGCAGCACAGGGTGCAGGGTGAGTCCACTGGTGACCATGCATAGTTCACCCTGGCAGCAGTGTTGGTGCAGGGGTTGGGTGCCAGCAGGTGTAGGGCTCTCTGTCTGTGTGCCTGCAAGCACTCTGATGGCAATGCCAGCATAGTGCGGGGTGGGGGGGTTGGCAAGGTGCACTCATATTGGCATCAGTGACCTGGCAGAGTCTACATGCTCCCATACACTGGTAGAGAAGTGGAGACAAGGTCTGCTGCTGCACACTCGTGCTGGTAAAACAATTTGGGCATTGGCTGTGGGTGACTGTACAGGCAAAGTGGCATGGGGGAGGCTGCAGTTGGGGGAGGGTGCAAGCAGACTGGTACTGCTCTGCTGAAGCTCTCTGCCAGTAAGTCACAATCTACCAGTGCAGGAACTATGCTGGGAGCTCCCCAAAAGGCACTCCACATGGGCACCCAAGGCTGCACTGCAAGCAGGTGCAGCCATGTTGTGGCCCCAAGGAGACCAGCCGACCAAGGGGTGCTCAGGTCAGACCAGCCCCATCTCAATGGCAAGACTGCCCTGTATTGTTCAGGTATGACAGTTTCCCTTGGGCTAAAGTCTCCTAGGGGAGCAAGGTGAGCCTTGGGGATGGTCATCCCTGGCTGTGCTCCACTATAGATGCTCCCGCACCAAACCCTCTGAGTTTCACATAGGCTGGAGTTCTGCCCCTACCACTTCTATAAGCAGCTCTCTCTGCCAGCTCAAGTGTTCATGCGGATCATGGCATATCCTGGTGCCACGATTACAGAGACCTGTGGCAAGAGTGGGTTGCTCCTTGCCTATTCAACTCACTCATTCCCCAAGAGGAGTTGTGGGCTAGGAACAAGTCCCAGTGGTGTTCCCAGCTTCCTCTCCCTTCAGCCTAGCATCTGTATCTTCCATCCATTCACTCTCAATGCCTTCCCTCTGAAGACCTGGTAGAAGTGCACCCTGTCTGCCTGATGTCCTGATCCTTCAGTGGCAAACGTTTCTCCTGACTGTGTCTACTCAGTCATCTTAAGTTGCTCTCCCTGAAAATTCTTTATATGTTTCTCTATTATTTTATAATTTCTGAGTTTGCTATATTAGTGAAAATGGTATCCTCAGCCTTAAATTCACATGTTCTCTAATATTTTAAAATCTTTTATCCCACTTATCTTTTATGCAGCTGAAATTTTAATATAGAAGTCTAACTTATTATTTTTGGATTGTGTGGATTATAATCCAAAATGGCACATATGGATTGCCAATTGTTCCAGTACCATTTATTAAAGAAACCATTCCTTTCCACTAAGTTGGAATGCCATTGTTTTCATACATTAAATTCACTCAACCCCCCATTCCAAGTTGGCTGAATAGGAACAGCTCCAGTCTGCAGATCCCAGTGTGATTGAAGCAGAAGATGGGTGATTTCTGCATTTCCAACTGAGGTACCTGGTTCATCTCACTGGGACTTGTTGGACAGTGGGTGCAGCCCACAGAGGGCGAGCTGAAGCAGGGTGGGACGTTGCCTCACCCGGGTAGCACAAGTGGTTGGGGGATTTCCCTTCCTAGCCAAGGGAAGCCGTGACAGACTGTACCTGAAAAAACGGGACACTCTCACCCAAATACTGCACTTTTCCCACAGTCTTAGTAACCAGCAGACTAGGAAATTCTCTTCCATGCCTGGCTTGGTGGATCCCACACCCATGGAGCCTTGCTCACTACTAGCACAGCAGTCTGAGATAAACCTGCGGGGCTGCAGCCTGGCTGGGGGAGGGGCATCCACCATTGCTGAAGCTTGAGTAGGTAAACAAAGCAGCTGGGGAAGCTCGAACTGGTCAGAGCCCACTGCAGCTCAGCAAGGCCTACTGCCTCTATAGACTCCACGTCTGTGGGTAGGGCATAGCTGAACAGAAGGAAGCAGAAACGTCTTCAGACTTAAACATTCCTGTGTGACAGATGTGAAGAGAGCAGTGGTTCTCCCAAATCAGCATTTGAACTCTAAGAACAGACTGACTGCATCCTCAAGCGGGTCCCTGACCCCCATGTAGCCCAAATGGAAGACACCTCCCAGTAGGGGCCGACAGACACTTCATATAGGCAGGTGCCCCTCTGGGACGAAGCTTCTAGAGGAAGGATCAGGCGGCAATATTTGCTGTTCTGCAATATTTGCTGTTCTGCAGCATCCGTTGGTGACACCCAGGCAAACAGTGTCTGGAGTGGACCTCCAGCAAACTCCAACAGACCTGCAGCTCAGGGACCTGACTGTTAGAAGGAAAACTAACAAAAAAAAGGAATAGCATCAAAATCAACAAAAAGGACATCTACACCAAAACCCTATCTGTAGGTCACCAACATCAAAGACCAAAGGTAGATAAAATCACAAAGATGGGGAGAAACCATAGCAGAAAAGCAGAAAATTCTAAAAACCAGAGCGCCCCTTCTCCTCCAAAGGATTGCAGCTCCTCACAAGCAACGGAACAAAGCTGGACGGAGAATAGGTTTGATGAGTTGACAGAAGTCGGCTTCAGAAGGTCAGTAATAACAAACTTCTCTGAGCCAAAACAGCGTGTTCAAACACATTGCAAGGAAGCTAAAAACCTTGAAAAAAGGTTAGATGAATGGCTAACAAGAATAAACAGCATAGAGAAGACCTTAAATGACCTGATGGAGCTGAAAACCATGGCAGGAGAGCTACATGATGCATGCAAAAGCTTCAATAGCCTATTCAATCAAGTGGAAGAAAGGATATCAGTGTTTGAAGATAAAAATAATGAAATAAAGTGAGAAGAGAAGTTTAGAGAAAAAAGAGTAAAAACAAACACACAAAGCCTCCAAGAAATATGGGATTATGTGAAAAGACCAAATCTGTTTGACTGGTGTACTGGAAAGTGACAGGAAGAATGGAACCAAGTTGGAAAACACTCTTCAGGTTATTATCCAGAAGAACTTCCCCAACCTAGCAAGGCAGGCCAACACTGAAATTCAGGAAATAGAACACCATAAAGAGAAGAGCAACCCCAAGACACATAATTGTCAGATTCACCAAGGTTAAAATGAAGGAAAAAATGTTAAGGGCAGGGAGAGAGAAAGGTTGGGTTACCCACAAAGGGAAGCCCATCAGACTAACAACAGATCTCTCGGCAGAAATCGTACAAGCAAGAAGAGAGTGGGTGCCAATATTCAACATTCTTAAAGAAAAGAATTTTCAACCCAGAATTTCATATCCAGCCAAACTAAGCTTCATAAATGAAGGAGAAATCAAATCCTTTACAGACAAGCAAATGCTGAGAAATTTTGTCACCACCAGGCCTGCCTTACAAGAGCTCCTGAAGGAAGCACTAAATGTGGGAAGGAAGAACCAGTACCAGCCACGGAAAAAACATGCCAAATTGTAAAGCCCATTGATGCTATGAAGAAACTGCATCAAGTAATGGGCAAAGTAAATAGCTAACATCATATTGACAGGATCAAATTCACACATAACAATATTAACCTTAAATGTAAATGGGCTAAATGCCCCAGTTAAAGCACACAGACTGGCAAATTGGATAAAGAGTCAAGATCCATCAGTGTGCTGTATTCAGGAGACCCATCTCACGTGCAGAGACACACATAGGCTCAAAATAAAGGGATGGAGGAAAAGCTACCAATCAAATGGAAAGCAAAATAAATAAATAAATAAAGCAGGGGTTGCAATCCTAGTCTCTGATAAAACAGACTTCAAACCAACAAAGACTAAAAGAGACAAAGAAGGCCATTACATAATGGTAAAGAGATCAATGCAACAAGAAGAGCTAAGTATCCTAGGTATATATGCACCCAATACAGGAGCACCCAGATTCATAAAGCAAGTCCTTAGAGACCTACAAAGAGTCTTAGGCTCCCACACAATAATAGTGGGAGACTTTAACAACCCACTGTCAGTATTAGACAGAACAATGAGGCAGAGGGTTAACAAGGATATCCAGGACTTGAACTCAGCTCTACACCAAGCAGACCTAATAGAAATCTACAGAACTCTCCACCCTGAATCAAGAGAATATATATTCTTCTCAACAGCACATTGGACTTATTCTAAAACTGACCAAATAATTGGAAGTAAAGCACTCCTCAGCAAATGTAAAAGAATACAAATCAAAACGAATTGTCTCTCAGACCACAATGCAATCAAATTAGAACACAGGATTAAGAAACTCACTCAAAACTGCACAACTACTTGGAAACTGAGCAACCTGCTCCTGAATGACTACTGGGTACATAATGAAATGAAGGCAGAAATAAAGATGTTCTTTGAAACCAATGAGAACAAAGACACAATGTACCAGAATCTCTGGGACACATTTAAAGCAGTGTGTAGAGGGAAATTTATAGCACTAAATACCCACAAGAGAAAGCAGGAAAGATCAAAATTGACAACCTAACATCACAATTAAAAGAACTAGAGAAGCATGAGCAAACTAACTCAAAAACTAGCAGAAGACAAGAAATAACTAAGATTAGAGCAGAACTGAAGGAGATAGAGACATAAAAAAACCTTCAAAAAAATCAGTGAATCCAGGAGCTGGTTTTTTGAAAAGATCAACAAAATTGATAGACTGCTAGCAAGACTAGTAAAGAAGAAAAGAGAGAAGAATCAAATAGATGCAATAAAAAATGATAAAGGGGATATCACCACTGATCCAACACCTCTATGCAAGTAAACTAGAAAATCTAGAAGAAATGGATAAATTCCTGGACACATACACCCTCCTAAGACTAAACCAGGAAGAAGTTGAATCCCTGAATAGACCAATAACAGGCTCTGAAATTGAGGCCATAATTAATAGTCTACCCACGAAGGGAAGTCCAGGACCAGATAGATTCACAACCAAATCTACCAGAGGTACAAAGAGGAGCTGATACCATTCCTTCTGAAATTATTCCAATTGATAGAAAAAGAGAGAATCCTCCCTAACTCATTTTAGGAGGCCAGCATCATCTTGACACCAAAGCCTGGCAGAGCCACAACAAAAAAAGAGAATTTTAGACCAATATCCCTGATGAACATCAATGTGAAAATCCTCAATAAAATACTGGCAGGGGGCGCACCCAAGACAGCCGAATAGGGACAGCTCCAGCTTCCAGCTCCCAGCATGAGCAACACAGAAGATGGGTGATTTCTGCATTTTCAACTGAGGTACCAGGATCATCTCACTGGGGCATGTCGGACAGTTGGCGCTGGTCCACGGGTGCAGCCCGACCAGCGAGAGCTGAAGCAGGGTGAGGGAGGCATCGCTTCACCTGGGAAGTGCAAGGGGGAAGGGAATTCCTTTTCCTAGCCAAAGGAAATTGAGACACACAACACCTGGAAAATCGGGTAACTCCCACCCTAATACTGTGCTTTACAGGGGTCTTAGCAAATGGCACACCAGGAGATTATATCCCACACCTGACCCAGAGGGTCCCATGCCCACGGAGCCTCCCTCATTGCTAGCACAGAAGTCTGAGATCTAACTGCAAGGCAGCAGCAAGGCTGGGGGAGGGGTGCCCACCATTGCTGAGGCTTAAGTAGGTAAACAAAGCCCCTCAGGAAGCTCGAATTGGGTGGAGACCACCACAGCTCGAGGAGGCCCGCCTGCCTCTGTAGACTCCTCCTCTGGGGACAGGGCATAGCTAAACAAAAAGCAGCAGAAACCTCGGCAGAGGTAAATGCCCCTGTCAGATAGCTTTGAAGAGAGCAGTGGATCTCCCAGCATGGAGATTGAGATCAACAAAAAAGAGAATTTTAGACTGATATCCCTGATGAACATCGATGCAAAAATCCTCAATAAAATACTGGCAAACCGAACCCAGCAACACATCAAAAAGTTTATCCACCATGATCAAATTGGCTTCATCCCTGGGATGCAAGGCTGGTTCAACATACGCAAATCAATAAACAGAACCAACAACAAAAACCACATGATTATCCCAGTAGATGCAGATAAGGCCTTCAACAAAATTCAACAGCTCTTCATGCTAAAATCTCTCAATAAAGTAGGGATTGAAGGAATGTATCTCAAAATAATAAGAGCTACTTTTGACAAACACACAGCCAAAACCATACTGAATGGGCAAAAACTGGAAACATTTCCTTTAAAAACCAGCACAAGACAAGGATGCCCTCTCTCACCACTCCTATTCAGCATAGTGTTGGAAGTTCTGGTCAGGGCAATCAGGCCAGAGAAAGAAATAAAGGGTATTCGATTAGGAAAAGAGGAAGTCAAATTGTCCCTGTTTGCAGATGACATGATTGTGTATTTAGAAAACCCCATTGTCTCAGCCCAAAATCTCC
>NW_012101535.1:103667-162866 GCF_000951045.1 Mandrillus leucophaeus | reverse complement strand
CTTACAAGGGATGTGAAGGACCTCTTCAAGGAGAACTACAAACCCCTGCTCAATGAAATAAAAGAGGACACAAACAAATGGAAGAACATTCCATGTTCATGGATAGGAAGAATCAATATCACGAAAATGGCCATATTCCCCAAGGTAATTTATGGTTTCAATGCCATCCCCATCAAGCTACCAATGACTTTCTTTGCACATTGGAAAAAAACTACTTTAAAGGTTATATGGAACCAAAAAAGAGGCCTCATTTCCAAGATAATCCTAAGCAAAAAGAACAAAGCTGGAGGCATCACGTTACCTGACTTCAAACTATACTACAAGGTGACAGTAACCAAAACAGCGTGGTACTGGTACCAAAACAGATATATAGACCAATGGAACAGACTAGAAGCCTTACACGTCTACAACCATCTAATCTTTGACAAACCTGACAAAAAGAAGAAATGGGGAAAAGATTTCCTATTTAATAAATGTTGCTGGGAAAACTGGCTGGACATATGTAGAAAGCTGAAATTGGATCTCTTCCTTATGCCTTATACAAAAATTAATTCAAGATGGATTAAATAATTAAATGTTAGACCTAAAACCATAAAAATCCTAGAAAACCTAGGCAATATCATTCAGGACATAGGCATGGGCAAGGACTTCATGACTAAAACACCAAAAGCAATGGCAACAAAAGCCAGAATAGACAAATGGGATCTAATTAAACTAAAGAGCTTCTGCATGGAAAAAGAAACTACCATCAGAGTGAACAGGCAACCTACAGAATGGGGAGAAAATCTTTGCAATCTACCTGTCTGACAAAGTGCTAGTATCCAGAATCTACAAAGAATTTAAACAAATTTACAAGAAAAAACTCCATCAAAAAGTGGACAAAAGATATGAACAGACACTTATCAAAAGAAGACATTTATGCAGCCAACAGACACATGAAAAACTGCTCATCATCACTGGTCATCAGATCAATGCAAATCAAAACCACAATGAGATACCATCTCACGCCATTTAGAATGGCAATCATTAAAAAGTCAGGAAACAACGGATGCTGGAGAGCATGTGGAGAAACAGGAATGCTTTTACACTGTTGGTGGGAGTGTAAATTAGTTCAACCATTGTGAAAGACAGTGTGGTGATTCCTCAAGGATCAAGACCTAGAAATACCTTTTGACCCAACAATCCCATTACTGGATTAAGAAAATGTGGCACATATACACTGTGGAATACTATGCAGCCATAAAAAAGGATGAGTTTGTGTCCTTTGTAGGGACATGGATACAGCTGGAAACCATCATTCTCAGCAAACTATCACAAGATAGTACTATAACCCAAAGGATTATAAATCATTCTGCTATAAAGACACATGCACACGTATGTTTATTCTGGTACTATTGACAATAGCAAAGACTTGGAACCAACCCAAATGTCCGTCAATGATAGACTGGATTAAGAAAACATGGGGGCACATATACACCATGGAATACTATGCAGCCATAAAAAGTATGAGTTCATGTCCTTTGCAGGGACATAGATGAAGCTGGAAACCATCATCCCAGCAAACTGTCACTAGGACAGAAAACCAAACACCACATGTTCTCACTCATAGGTGGGAATTGAACAATGAGACTACTTGAACACAGGGTGGGGAACATCACACACCAGAGCCTGTCATGGGGTAGGGGACTGGGAGAGGGCTAGCATTAGGAGAAATACCTAATGTAAATGATGGATTGATGGATGCAGTAAACCAACATGGCACATGTATACCTATGTAACAGACCTGCATGTTGTGCACATGTACCCTAGAACTTAAAGTATAATAAAAATAAATAAGTAAATAAATAAATTCACTCATATATCAACATCTATTTCTGCGCTCTTATCTTTCAATGATCTTTTTATTTTAATGTTTTAACAATGTGAGGCAAACTTCCTGAACATTATCTAATTTCATAATAATCTTGGCCATTCTTAGGCACTTTTTTTTCCATAGCAATGTTAACATGATTCCCCATGCCAACTCTTCAAAACAAAAACAAATGATAATTGATTGAACTGATATTTTGGGTGATATTAAGTCTTCTTATCCAAGAACATGGTACATTTCAGTTTGATCAGATTTTGTCTTTCATTAAAGTTTGATACTTCTCTGAGCATACCTTCTACACCATATATATCAGATTTATCTCAAAAACTTTATAATTTGTATCATTATGTATATAGAATCATTTCTTATAATTTGTTGTAACTAGTAGATAACTCTATTAACTTTGCATTATTTATCTTTTATTAAGCTACTCTATTAATTCTATTACCAACTAGTAGTTATTTTACTAAACTCTTTGTTTCTGATATATATATATACAATAATGTTATCAATAGAAGCAAATTCTATTTTTGTGATATTTATTACTTTTATTTTACTTTTGAATTTACTTGAACTTCCAAAACAGTGTTGATTTTAATGGAAATGGCCTTAGTGTTATACCACGAAGAGTGATGTTAGTTTGTGGTAAATAATTTGGTGTTAGTTTTTATACATAATTTTTATTATATTTAAGGAGTTTTCTTATATTCCTTGCTTTAACTGTAGCTTTTATTAAGAATAGCTGCTGAATTTTATTGTGATTTTTGAAATTTATTAAAATTATCATAACATTTTTCTCCTTTAATGTGTTCATTAATCAATTACATTGATAAGTATCAGACACAGGACAACCTATGCATTCCTAGAATAAACCCTACTTGATCATAAAACAATCTTCTTTTGATGTACTGCTGGATTCTAATGGATAATATTTCATATATCATTTTATCTTTGTCTTGACATATGAGATTGGTCTCTAGTATGGTTATTTTTTCCATCATTTAATAAAGTTTTTTTGCTAAGGTTATATTTATGTCATAAAATAAATTACAAACATTTTCTTTCTCTAAATGGTTTGGAATAGTTTTAATAATATTGGAATTATCTTATTACTAAAACATACTAAATAAAACTCAGCTTTGAAACTATCTGGCAGATTTCAGATCAATTTTATATAATCTATTCTTTTATAATTGGTTTAAATTTTCTATGTCTTGAGTCAGGATTGGTAGCTTATATTTTGGTATGAAATAATTCATTTTGAACTGAATGAAAATGAAATTACAATTTATCAAAATTTGTGGAATGTAGCTAAAGTATTGCTTAGGGGAAACGTATACCATTAAAAGCTTATACAGTCATGCATCACTTAACAACAGAGATACATTCTAAGAAATGCATCATTAGGCAATTTCATTGTAGTGTAAACATCACAGAGTGTACATAAATCTAGATAGCATAGCCTACTACTTACCTAGGCTACATAGCATAGCCCATTGCTCCTAGGCTACAAACCTGTACAGCATGTTACTACGTTGAATACTGTAGGCAATTGTAACACAATGGCATGTATATATCTAAATGTATGTAAACATAGAAAAGGTACAACGAAAATACAGTATAAAGGATTTTTAAAATGGTATACCTGTACGGGGCACTTACCATGAATAGAGCTTAAGGACTGGAAGTTGCTCTGGGTGAGTAAGTGAGTGAGTGGTGGTAAATGTAATGGCCTAGGACATTATTGTACACAACTGTAGACTTTATAAACAGTGTACACTTAGGCTACACCAAATTTATTTTAAAATATTTTTCAATAATAAATTAAGCTTAGGTTACCATATCTTCTTTTGCTTTATAAGCTTTTTAATCTTTTTAACTTTTGACTCTTGTAATAACACTTAGCTTAAAACACAAACACATTGTACCACTATACAAAAGTATTTTTTCTTTATCCTTATTCTATAAGCTTTTTTCTATTTCTTTTTACTTTTTAATTTTTTTGTTAAAAACTAAGACACAAACACACAAACACTTAGTTTTGAAAAACTAAGACATGTCAGCCTAGACCTACACAGCCTCAGAATCAATATCACAGTCTTTCACTTTCACATCTTGTCCTACTGGAAGGTCTAAAGGGACAGTAACAGGCAAAGAGAGCTGCCATCTTCTATGAAAACAATGCCTTCTTCTAGGGTATCTTCTGAAGATCATGCCTGAGCCTATTTTACAGTTAAGTTTTTTTTGTTTTTTGTTTTTTAAATAGGACTACACCCTAACATAAGGAAAAAGGGTATAGTACAGTAAACACAAAAATCAGTAACACGGCCACTCATTATCAAGTATTATGTACCATACATAATTGTATTGCTATACTTTCACACTACTGGTAGCACAGTGGGTTTGTTTACATCAGCATCACAACAAACACATGAATAATATGTAGTGCAATGCCCTTAAAATGGCTACATCACTAGGCAATAGGAATTTTTCAGTTCCATTATAATCTCATGGGACTATCGATGCATATTGACCAAAATGTTGTTACGCAGCATATGACTGTATTACAAAAGGAGAAAAGTCTCAAATCACTAATCTAAGCTTCTACCTTAAGAAATTAGAGAGGAGCAAATGCGGACTCAAAGAAAACAGAAAAAAGGAATAACAAAGAGCAGAAATAAATGAATTTTTTAAAAAGAGAAAAAAATCAATGAAACCAAAAGCTATTTTTTAAAAATTGTCAATGACACTGATAAATTTCTAGCCAGTCCGTGGAAGAAAAAAGAGGAAAAGACAAAATTATTGATATAAAAGAGGGCCACCACTGCAAAGTCCACAGACATTAAAAAACGTAAAACAACAACAAAGCCCACAACACTAAGAGAATATTATGAAAAACTCTAAGCCTATACATTTGAGAACAAAGATAAAAATTAACCAAATTCTTGAAAAGCACAAGTGATTAAAACTCAATTAAAGGAATAGATAACTAAAAGTGCCCTATGTTTATTAAAAGAATTAAAGTTGTCATTGAAAATCCTTTCAACAACAGTAAACAAAAAATCTTTAGGCCCAGATAGTGACAACTAATGAATTCCACCAAATACTTGGGGATGAAATATTATTTCTACACAATATCATTCAGAAAATAGAATAGAAGGGATCAGTTTCTAACTCATTTAATGAAGACAGCATTACCATAATTTTAAAACCAGACAAAGACATTACATGAAAAGAAAACTGAAGACCTTGGTCCCTCATGAATGTAGATGCAAATATCATCAACAAAATATTAACAAATCAAATATTACATTGCATAAAAAGGATACCATATCACAACCAAGTGGGATTTATCTCTGGAATGCAAGACTGATTTGCCACATTAACAAACTGAAGCAGGAAAAATCACCTGATTAAATAGTTGAAAAAATTGAACAATATTCAACATCCATTCATGGTAAAGACTCTAATTAGACTTGGATAAAAAGAAAATTTACATAACATGATCAAGGACACTTATATGAATCCTACACAAACATAATATTTAATGATGAAAAATTGAATGTCCTCCCCGCCCCTAAGATCAGAAACAAAGCAAGGATGTCATCTCTCACCACTTCTATTCAATACCATACTGACAGTCTGAGCCAGTAAGACTTAAAAGGAAAAAAATAAAGCACATGGTTTGGAAAGAAAGAAATAAAACTCTCTGTAATGACAGTTTCCAAGATTTCTTATGCAGAAAATTCTAAAGAATCTTAAAAAAAAAAAAAAAAACCCACACATTTTAAAACTGTGAGTTTTCCAAAACACAAGTGAATTTTAAAAACTCAATTGTATTTCTATATACTAACAGTAAATAATTAGAATTTAAAATAAAAATGACTACATTTAATTATACCAAAAAATAAAAATATACTTATGTAGAATTATGTAACAAATTACGTGCAGGAACTCTATGCTGAAAACCAGAACATATTTGTGAAAGAAATCAAAGAATACCCAAACAAATGAAGAGATACATCATGTTCACGGATTGAAAGACTTAATACTATTAAAAAATATATTTCCCCTAATTTGGTCCCAGCCAAAATCCCACTAAGCTTTTACACAGATATCCCCAAAATGATTCTAAAATGTATTTACAAAAACAGTGGAATCGAACAGCCAAAACAATTTTTAAAAAGAACAAGTTGGAGAACTCACACTATCTAACTTCAAGAATTATTGTAGAGCTATCATAATCAAATCAGTGTGATATTAGTGAAAGATCAGTGAAACTGAAGAGAGAGTTCCAAAATAGACCTATGCAAATATAGTCAACTGATTTTTTACAATGGTACAAACACAGTTTAATGGAGCAAAAAAAAATACTTTAGCAAAGAGTGCCAAACAATTGGATATCCACATGCAAAACAATGAACTTTGACCTGAATCTTATCAACCTTATATAAAAATTAACTCAAAAGTGATCTAGATCTAAATGCCAATGATAAAACTGCAATTTCTAGGAGACATCAGAGACAAAAGTCTGCATGATTTTGGATTGGTAAAGCATCTAAAAAATGTAACAGTAATCTCTAGACCACCCTTACAAGAGATCCTTCAGTAATTTCTAAACATGAAAATGAAAGAATGATATCTGCTACCACAAAAACATGCTTAAGTATGCAGCCCACAGACCCTATAAAGCAAGCACACAGTGGAAACTACAAAGCAACCAGCTAACAACTTCATGATAGGATCTAATCTCACATATCAATATTAACCTTGAATGTAAATGGTCTAAATACACCACTTAAAAGGCACAGAATGGGAAGTTGGATTAAAAAAACAAGACCTATCTGTTTGCTGTCTTCAGGAGACCCATCTCACATATAATGATACCCACAGGCTCAAAATAAAGGATTGAAGAAAGATCTATCATGAAAACAGAACACAAAAAGGAGCAGGGGTCACTATTCTTATTTCAGATAAAACAGACTTTGAACCAACAAAAGTCAAAAGGAACAAAGAAGGGCATTATATAATGATAAAGGGCATTATATAATTCAACAAGAAAACTTAGCCTAAATACTTACACACCCAACACTGGAATAGCCAGATTCATAAAAGAAGTACTTCTAGACCTACAAGAAGTCGTAGACAGCCACAAAATAATAGTGGGGGACTTCAACACCCAACTGACAACATTACTTCATCAAGGCAGAAAACTCACAAAGAAACTTTGGACTTAAAAATTTGACATTTGACCAATTAGACCTAGTAGAAATCCACAGAATGCTCCACCCATCAACCACTGAATACACATTCTTTCCATCTACACACAGAACAATGTACTCCAAGAAAGACCACAGACTTGGCCATAAAGAATTTCAATAATAGTTTTTAAAAATCGAAATCATACCAACCATACTCTTGGATCTCAGTGCAATTAAAATAGAGATCAATACCAAGAAGATCTTTTAAAACCACACGATTACATGGCAATTAAACAACTTCCTCCTGAATGATTTTTGGGTGAACAAAAACACTAAGGCAGAAATCAAAAAATTCTTTGAAAGAAATGAAAACATACCAAACATACCAAAGACACAACATACCAAAATCTCTAGGATGCAGCAAAAGCACTGCTAACAGTAAAACATGAGAAAGATCTCAAATTAACAATGTAACATCACTCTTAGAGAAACTAGGAAAACAAGGATAAACTCACCTCAAAGCTAGCAAAAGACAAGAAATAATTAAAATGAGAGCAGAAGTGAATAAAATTGAAACCCAAAAATCCATACAAAAAAATCAGTGAAACCAAAAGTTTGCTTTTTGAAAGAATAAACAAGATTGCTAAACTGCTAACTAGATTGACAAAGAGGGAAGATTCAAATAAGCACAACCAGAAACAACAAAGTTGACATTACAACCTATCCCACAAAATACAAAAGATCCTCAGATACTATTATGAACACCTCTATGCATACAAACTAGAAAATCTAGGGAAAATGGTAAATTCCTGGAAACACACAACCTCTACTATTGAATCAGGAAGAAATTGAAACCCTGAACAGACTAATATCAAGTTCCAAAATTGAATCAGCAATAAAAACCTACCAATCAGAAAAGCCCTGAACAAGGTAGGATTCACATCCAAATTCTACCAGAGGTACAAAGAAGAGCTGGTACCAGTCTTACTGAAACTCTTCCAAAAAATTGAGGAGTGACTCCTCCTTAACTCATTCTATGAAGCCAGCATCACCGTGATACTAAAACCTGGCAAAGACACAGTGAAAAAAGAAAACTGCAGGTCAATAACCCTGATGATGCAAAAATGCTCAACAAAATACCAGCAAACCAAATCCAGCAGCACATCAAAAAGTTAGTTCACCATGATCAAGTAGGCTTCATTCCTGGGATGCAAGACCAGCTCAACAAACACAAATCAATACATGCATAATAAACAGAATTAAAAACAAAAACCATATGATCATCTGAATAAACATAGGAAAAACAACTTTTAATAAAATCCAACACCCCTTCATGATTAAAAAAAAAGCCCTCAAGAAACTAGATATTGAAGGAATATACCTCAAAATAATGAGTCATTTATGACAAACCCACAGCCAACATCATACTAAATGGGCAAAAGCTGGAAGCATTCCCCTTGAAAACTAACACAGAACAAGGATGCCCATTCTCACCACTCCTATTCAACATAGTACTGAAAGTTCTAGCCAGAGCAATGAGGCAAGAGAAAGAAATAAAAGGCATTCAAATAGGAAAAGAAGTCAAACTATCTCTCTTCACTGATGATGTGATTCTATACCTACAAAACCCTACAGGCTATGCCAAAAGTCTCCTGAACTGATAAATGACTTAGTAAAGTTTCAGGAAACAAAATAATATACAAAAATCCATAGGATTTTTATACACCGATAACATTCAAGCTGAATGCCAAAATCAGAACACACTCCCATTTACAATAGCCATAAACAAAAAAAATCTAGGAATACATCTAACCGAAGAGTTGAAATATCTCTACAAGAACTACAAAACACTGCTAAAAGAAATTACAGATAACACAAACAAATGGAAAAACATTCCAAGCTCATGGTTTGGAACAATTAATATTTCTAAAATGGCCATGCTCTCCAAAGCAATAGAAAGATTCAATGATATTCCTATCAAGTCTAGCAATGTCAGTTTTCACAGAACTAGAAAAAAAACTATTCTAAAATTCATATGGAACCAAAAAATATCTCAAATAGCAAAGACACTTCTAAGAAAGAAGAACAAAGCCAAAGACATCACACTGCCCAACTTCAAACTATAATACAAGGCTACAGTAACCAAAACAACATGGTCATGGTACAAAAACAAACACATAGACCAATGGAACAGAATAGAGAACCAAGAAATAAAGCTGCATACCTACAGCCATCAGATTTTTAATAAAGTTGACACAAATAAGCTATCGGAAAAGAACTCCCTATTTAATAAATGGTGATGGGATAACTGACTAGCCATATGATGAATAATGA
Organism: Mandrillus leucophaeus; assembly: GCF_000951045.1. Lineage (NCBI taxonomy): Eukaryota > Metazoa > Chordata > Mammalia > Primates > Cercopithecidae > Mandrillus > Mandrillus leucophaeus. Next base: position 153,461 of record NW_012101535.1, on the reverse strand, counting down.
AACTGAACCCTTACCTTTCACCACATACAAAAATGATCTCAAGATGAGTTAAAGATTTAAATGGAAAACCTCAAACTGTAAGAATCTTATAAGAAAACCAAGGAAATACCATTCTGGGCATCAGCCTTGGGAAATAACTTATGAGTAAGTCCTCAAAAGCAATTGCAACAAAAGCAAACATTGAGAAGTGGGACCTTTGATTATACTAAAGAGCTTCTGCTCAGCAAAAGAAACTATCAACAAAGTAAACAGATAACATACAGGATGGGAGAAAATATTTGCAAACTATACATCCAACAAAGGTCTAATATCCAGAATCTGTAAGGAATTTAAACAATTGAAACTGGGAATGATGAAAGCGATTACAAAGGGACAGCAGCACAAGGGTATTTTTGGATCAATGGAGCTGTTTTGTGTAACTGTGTTTGTGGATATATGGTTTATGCATTTATTAAAAACTGTACTTGTGGATATATGGCTTATGCATTTGTTAAATACTAAATAGGCAAAAGAGTTCATTCAAAGCGTGAATTCTACTGCATGCAAATTTTAAAAATAAATCAAGATGTCAGTGAAACCCAAGATGAAATGCAAACTATGACAAGTGAATCTAACCATATTACAGTAAGTGAGTTAGCCATGCTGAAAGGGATGCGACAAAAAAGGTACTGAGGTAAGTAAGTTTGCAAAAGGGTGTTTTCACTGGATACTGTTAAGGCTAAAATAAAAAAGAACTGTATAGCAACATTGTGCTCTAGTTGGTCAACTTGTCTCTCAGGTAGGTATGGGTTAGCAAGTCTGAAACTATTTTACATATATAACAAATACGTAAATATATTTTAGATTACAAAAAGCAGTTTTCTCACTGTTAGAGGAAAACTATAAGCAAATTACAAATGCTAGAATGAACTTTTGGTGCTAGATTAGAGTTGAAATTTTTAATACAAACTTGTGTTTTTTTTAAAAAATGTATTTATGTTTATGTGTGTATGTATGAATATATAACTCTAGCAAAACTATATGTATTTTCAAACCAGAACCTGCATATAAATGCTTATACAGTAATAGCTGTATTCATAATCACCAAAAACTGGAAACTACCCATGGGTCCTTCAACAGGTGAATATCTATCTACCTAGATATAAATGTATGTGCTGACATATATTTATATGTTTTCCAGCTCTGTCTAGAAGTAGAGACACCTTAGAAGCAACAAGTGTATCTAGTATCAAGATCTTGGTTTTACATACCATTCTCTAATATAAGAAATGGTCAAGTCCAAGGGTGTGGACGAGAACATACAAGCATCTTGTCACATCAAAAATTAAGTGCTAAAACTTAAACAAAAATTAAACATATAGTCATGTCAAAAGGACATAGAAGCCAATCTGGTGAGCAATGAGCAAATATGGAACAATTTGAACGAATGATAGTATTGGATAATGGGTCAGAAAATAAAATAAATATCCATGAATCCATACTGATACAAATAAATGATTGAATCAATAGAGAATCAAGAAAAGTTCTTCGCAAGAATTTCAATTAATAAATGTAGAAGGAATGAAGAAAATAGAAAACCACCATTTAAAAAACACTGCAGTAATAATCAATGCACTCAATATCCTCCAGTGAATGCTAAAATTAGGTGAAAGTTTAATGAGAAACGGGATTATCTGAATAGCCTCAAAGTTATCTTCCTCCCAAATAGTTACTAATTTTAAAGGGAAAAAAATGTTAAGGTTGGAGTGGAAAAAATCTGTCAGACACCACCTTAACCAAGTGATCAAGGTTAACATCACCAGTAAAAAAACATACCAACATCATATGCCCACTGATATGATATACTGAGGAGGGCAGATTCTCCAAAATCCACAACTTTAATCTGATCACAAGAAAACATCAAACAAACCCAATTTGAGAGACAGTTTATGAAATACCTGGTCAGTACTCTTCAAGCATGTCAAGGTCAAGAAAGACAAGGAATGACTGAGAAATTATCACCGACTGGAGAATAGTGAAATCCGACAACTAACTGGCAATGTGGTATCCTGGATCAGATGCTGAACAGACACACTACACATATACAAAGAACATTAGTGGAAAAACCAGTGAAAACTAATGTCTGTAGTTTAGTTAATAGTATTCTGCCAATGTTAATTTATTATTTTTGATAGTTGTACCATGGTCACGTGGGGAAGGCTGGATGAAGGGTAGATAGGAACTCTTTGTACTATGAAACCCCTCAGTAAGTCTAACCTTTTTCAAACTAAAATGTTAAAAATGACATATTAGTTATAGTTTTTCTTTAGTTATAAAGAATTATATCTATATCTCTCTGGCTGATACATTAGTGTATACAGCTTTATGAGTTTTTGTGATTTTTGAAAACTCTACCTTTATCATCATATAACATCCTTTTTATCCTATTCAACAGAATTATTCTTATATTCAACCCTTCCTGGTATTAATATTTGTTTTAATTTGCCTTGCATTTTTTCACCCCCCCTCCACTTAAAAGCACATCCTCTTTACCCCAAATGTTCTTTATCACTTTAAATGTCAAGTAATGTAAAAGAAATTATTTTAAAAATTAAAACAAAGGATATGTAGTGCTCAGTGTTTTAAGCCCAATCTAGTAGTGTCTCCTACAAGGAAAATGTATTAGGTTGGTGCAAAAATAGTCGCGGTTTTTGCCATTGCTTTTACTTACCTTTAATGGCAAAAACCGCAATTACTTTTGCACCAACCTAACAGTTGATTTACATTTGGGGTAAAAGCCAATATACTTAATTTTATTTCAAGCAATTTTATATATGCTTTATTTCATTTGTCACTTTCTCTTTTTACTTTTCATTATTAGTTCTAATGTGATGCTATTACTATTTTTTCATATATTAATTTGCATGTTCTATTACACTTTAATTGCACTTTTATAACAAATATAAAATACAAATTTTGCTATAGATACCAACTCTTTCTACCACCAATGTGCTCACTTCGATCACTGTCCTCCTCCATCCCAATATAATGAGACACTTAGAATCTAAGTTTTACTTTTTTTACTTCCCCCTTCCAGATGAGGTCAAATTAGAGTGCTTTTACTCCCATACCTCAGTCCCATTTCCTAAGTTTTGCTGAAATTCCAGATTTTGGTTATATTTTCTCTTGAAGTATGTCTCCTTTATTTTGAAAATCCTAATTTGGTAGTTACAAACATTAGCATTCACTCTGAAATTACCTATTTAAATTAAGCTACACACATGGCACAGGTCATTGCTGGCTGCTCTCATTGTCTTTCTTCATCTTCTCTTTTAGTAGGTCTCTGCTCTGCTCATTTGTTTGGCTGAAATTCTTTCTCAAACATTTTATTCAGATATATATGCGGGCAGTGTATACTCTGACTTCTTGGATTTCAGCAGGTATTTTTCTTTTACCCTGATAGGTAAATGATATCTTGGCTAGGACTGGAATCCCTGGGTTGCAGTCATTTTTTTCTCATGATCTGCAGATATTACATAACTATCTCGGTCTTCCAGTCTGATCCACTCTGATTCTTTTTCAATTTAAAAATATTGCTCTGTTTGAAAGTTTGTAAGATTTTCTCATTATCTTTTAAGTTCAGGACTTTTTCCAGAATGTATGTAAGTGTATTCTTATTTGTTAATCCTGCCTGAAACTTGAATTTATGAATTCGGTCTGTGACTTATGTCTGCCTTCAGCTCAGGGATATTTTTTCTTATTATTTGTTTAATTATTGCTTCACCATCTGTTCTTTGGTTCTTCTGGAAACTCTTATTTTATGTTAGAGCTTCTGGTTTTGAACCCTAGGTCTTTATTTTTTCTTCTCTGTGTTTTTGCTGCGGGAAGTATTCCTCCTACTTTATCTTCTAGACTAGTAATTTGAGTCTCAGTAGTGATCATCCTCTTACTCAGTTCCTCTTACTAGTTTTAATTCTTGTCTTTCTTCTCGAAATTATTTCACTGCTATGATTAAAGTTCTATAATTACTGTACTTTTTTGTGCATGTGCAATTGTCCCATCCAGCAGTTCCATTCCATCAGAACTTCCCATTTTGGGCTTTTGGTTTATCCTGTATCCTGTCTACTGACTTTACTTAAATGTATCATCAGTTTTATCCACCTTTAGAACTCAGATCCAGCTGGTGATCTTAAGTTATGGCAATCTCAAGACCGATGGACTGGTGGTATAGCATTCAGAAAGTTGCCAGTCTGATATAGTTTGGACAATATTCCCTGTAAATCTCATCTTGAATTATAATCTGCAATGTTGGAGATGAGGCTTAGTGGGAGGTTTTCAGTCATGAAGGTGGATTGCTCATGGCTTGGTGCTATCATCGCGATAGTGAATGCATGAGTTCTCACAAGAACTGGCAGTTTAAAGTGTGTGGCCCCTCCCCTGCCTCTCTTTCTTGCTCCTGCTCTGGCCATGTGACTTGCCTGCTCCCCCTTCACCTTCCACCATGAGTAAAAGCTCCCTGAGGCCTCCTCAGAAGCCAAGTAGATGCTGGCAGCATGCTTCCTACACAGCCTGCAGAACCGTGAGTCAATTAAACCTCTTTTCTTGATCATTACCCGGTCTCAGGTATTTCTTTATAGCAATGTAAGAAGAGCCTAATATACAGTCTCTGGCTGAAGGAGCAAGATGGAACCTTTCTTCTTTCTGATCAGCTCAGCTGGAAAAGCTAGAATTTTCCAGCCTCGGTGTGCCCTCAGCCATCTTGGACATGGAGATGGGCAGGTCCTTCCAGGAATGTGCACATAAGCTGATGCTGCTCTCCCTTGAAAGGATACACAGATTTCTAAGTGCATCAATGCTCTTCTCTGATTCTCAGTTCTCAACTCATGACTTTCTCATCACTAGTTCCCAGGCACTTATCAAGCCTAGACAAGAAAAAGTCCTACTCTTTTGCTCTTCAATTGGCCTGGTAGACATGAACCTGGTTCACACTAGTCTCCATCTATCTACTGGTTCTTATGGTTTGATGCTCCATGGAGAAAATTGGTGGTCAAATTCGAATTAGGAAAAGGGGCTAGCCAAAGTTATCAACAGACATCACCTCCAAAAACTACTTTTCAGTTTCGTAAACTGAACTCCAGAAACACACGAGGCTATTCCAAGCTTATTTATGGGATAGCTTGATGCCCAGTTTTTCCCAATGGGATGTCATATTCCCAGACCTGGAAGGCCTTAATGTCTCAGAACCCATCTATTCTGAGGAAGTGACTGGAAAAAAAGGTTAGCCTTCTCGTATCATTATTCATTATTATTAATCACTACCCTGATTGTGGCAAACACATTTAATCTTATTTGTCAACTTCAATTCATTAATCTGTCTACAATAATAACTGAGCACAAAGAAGGCTTCAAGGACTAACTGTCCTAGGTGCTAGAGATACATTGGTGAACTGGAAACCATTGCTGACTCCTGTCAGGAGCCCTGTACTAAAGAGCTTTTGAGATCATGTCTGAGCTGTCTCAGTAGAGTGCTATAGTTAATTAGTGGTATCTGGACAGAGAATTTGAATTTGAACTCTGTCTCTGGACAGAGAATTTGAACATGGCAGCACATATGTCAAGAACCATCATTTTATATATTGGGTTGGAGTAAAACATGACTGTCTATTTTACTTTGAGCTTTTATTTGTGTGGCTTGGTGAAGTTTTTCTGATTCTGGGAAATCTAACAAATTTTGTATCACATTTGTATCTACAAACCTTGTAGTTTCCTCCACAGTGATTGCTACACATTGTCTCATCTTCTCACTCCCACAACCATAGAAGTATTTCTCTAGAGGATTTTAGACACTTTTTTTTTTAGGATGACTTGGCAGAAGGTACAAGGGACAAAATTGTATAGCTCTTTGGCAATATCAGTTGCTATAAGCATCATTTTTAAATTGAGGAGTAATTTTCTGTTCTTAAAGGAGAAAGCCACTCCTTTCTCACAAGAGTTTCAGGTCCTTATTGCTGGTGAACTGGAGAGTATCTCCTTAAATTTTATCCTCTGTGAACCTTTGTGTCTAACGCTAGTCCAACACCTGTCTAACCGTCATTCCTTTATAAGTGACTGATCTTTCCTCACTGGCTGCATTAAAGATTCTGTCTTCTTCTTAGGTATTCTGTAGCTTCACTGCAATGTGTAAAAACAGATTTGTTTTTATTTGATGAGAGATAATTTTTATCTCTCATCAAAGCAGTAAATTCTCATATATTATCTCCTTAAATGTTGCTTTTTCCCACTAACTCAGTTCTTCCCCTCTGGGACTCTGATTTGATGTTTGTTACTTCATCTCTTTGTCTCTCTGCACTACATTCTGGGCAGTTTTTCACATTTCTTTTCCATTTCATCAATTCTTTATTCAACTCTGTCTAACTGACCTTTTAATGCATTTGTTATTTTTTAATCTCAATGATTATATTTCTATTTTGGAAAGTTCTGTATGTTTTTTCTTTTGAAACCTCCCTCCTTATTTCTTCCAGTTTTCTTCTTTCATGGCCTTACGTTAAATTTTCTCTTTTAGTTCTTTAAATATTTATGCAAGTGTAGTTTATATTTTCATGTGTGTGATTAGAAAATCTGAAGTCTTTATGGTCTTATCTTGCTGTTTGTTATTGAGTAAAAAGTTTCTCACTCATGGTGCCTTATTTCCTTCTGAAGGTCTTTTTTTTTTAATTGTGAGTTTGCATTTATTCAATTTTATACTGGGGAATTATCTGAGGCTTGGGTTTAAGGTGTGCTCTTCTACACAGTGTCTCAGAGCATTTCCAACCAGAGAGTAATTTCAATCAAATTCTTAGTTTGTTTTTGTTTTTCTTTTTTTGGCTCACATGAATAGTGTAAATTTTGGTCCCACACCTATGAGATGGCCAATTTATGGTTATACATTTTCAAGGAAGATATTCTTTTCATTTAGAGTCAAGAAAAATTTCCTTTTTTTTTCCCCCTTTGTAGGGCAACTTCCTTATCTCCCCTTCTCCAATTTGTCTTTTCTCTGCGTGCCATTCCTTGGGAAACAAGGATTTAGACACGGATTTCTGATCTGACTTTCCAACTTGTAATATTAAGTTTTGTCACTGTTCCCAGGATTAGCCCCTGAAAATTGAAGCTCTAATTTGTCTGGAATAGGCAGATATCCCAAGGTGGCCATTGGATCATTTCTCACCTTTCAGGAATATTACTTTACTATTTTCAGCTTTAAGTATTTTCCTTCTATTTTTACCAGCTTAGCTATGGATTACGTATATTTAAACATTTTATCCAGCATTTTCTGGTGTTTTGCACTGGAGGGATTCTCAAAATATTTTGGTTCATTATATTGCCAGAAACAGACATCTCCATCATGTTTATATCTATCCTCAGCTGTTCACATTTTACATCTCTATGCAGTTGATTCATTTATTCATTTTTATGGACAGTCAGGTCTCTAAAACAGATTACACCCTCTAAAGGAATTGTGTTCCTTTCTGCATACGCCTACACCCTCCTTTTCATTGCCCATCACTGAAATCTATTAATCCATTAATGAAAACAAATCTAAACAGAACATAGCAATGCCTTACCTTAGAGAAATAATTGTTTGTAAAACATTCTATGCTCTGGATGAAAAAATAGATATATCTTTGTATCTAAAATCTTTTCTCTTTCACAGATTTGCTTCCAGCCCGGTAGTAGTAAAGAGATCACATCTTTAGTAAATTAGAATAACCAAAGACAGAATCTGAATGCTTAAGACATAATCATGTCATTTCAGCACACAATATATGTCTATTCAGTAGATAGTTGCTGAGCACCACCAGGTGTTTCAGATACTATGGTAAGCACCAGCGATACCACAACAAATGAGGCCAACTCAATCCCTGAGATGACACTAAACATGTTGTTGTATGAAATACTAACATAGACATGAACGAATTTAGTCCACACTTGGACCCTATCCTGCATACTTCCACCAAACTTAGCCCCTAAGGGCTCTCTCCTTTATTTTTCTTTTCCATTTCCTTCCCTAATATGCAACATGGATACAGAAAAATATGAGCAGAACCTTAGCTTTCTCCATTGCTGAAAGAGTAAATATACACAATAGCCAGCAAAACTCAGCAAATCTCTCAGTTTTTCCTTATTGAAAAGAAATAGCTTTGTTTTAAAGACAGAGGAATTTTAAGTTATATTCATTAAAAATGGTTGTCTGACACATTGTGTACTTTTTGGAAACTCTGTTTAATATAATGCATTTGTCTAATTTAAAAGAAGTGGTCCCTTATTAGAGATATGATTTATTCTTAGATAAATCACAGATTTATGGCTCACTGGGATATATTTAATACTGTCAAAATATGAAAGGACACCCCAAACTATCTGCAGAGCCACAGCCACTCATTCTGAAAAGGATCTAAGGCAGCAGAGACCCCTGGGTGTTAAATGTAATCTTTGCCTGGGATAAAAGCATGGAGAATTGCTGATCTTTATAAAAAGATCTGTCTCGACCCACCGCCTTCCTCCTCTCTCTTCTACCACAGTGCAGTTCATCGTCAGAAAGCTCAGAACCGAAAATTAAGGGGAAAAATGGGTTGTGTTTGTGTCATTTTAAAAAATCTACAGCCAGACAGGACTCTATTTTAGTGCTTGCTAGAGGAAAGTTCATCACTAAAACAAATATAGTCTCTTGATGGTAATGGATAAATTTGACTAGAGAAATAATGGAAAACCTATAGAAAGACAGGAAATATGTTTTCCTAATCTTACTGTTATCATCAACTGAATGAAATGTAGAACTGGCTGCCAAAAATAACTACATAAAAAACTCATGTAGCACCAATTCCCAATTCTTAGAGTCAGAACTTATGTCTTTATTCTGATGCTGAGATTTCATCCACTTTTATCTGTATGGATTTGATGTTGATGACTTTTAGAGCTACAGCTTCTATCCTGACCTCCCACCTTCATGGAACATTCCCATTTTTAGGTCTCTTAATACTTTCCACTTGGATACTCAATAGCCACACCAAATTCAATGGGACCAAAACACAGCCTTACTCCTTTTCTTCATTTTCTTTCATGCTGAATTTTTTTCACCTTTACCATTTCACTCAAGGGCACCAGAACTCTTCTGGTCTCCAAGTTGAGAAAATTTGAAGACATCCTTCACTTTAGTCTTTTTCTTCAACCCATATAACCAATTTATCACAAAATCCCATTCTTCCTTTTCTGAAATGCCTCTCAGATGTACCCCTTACTCTCCATTCCCATCGCCAGCACCCTGGTGCACGCTCAAACCACCTCAGGCCTCAGTTTGACTTCTCAGTATAGATGATCCCTGGCTTCATCCATTCCTGTCTCTCTGCCTCTTTCAGTTCATCCTTCTGAGCTTAATTCCAAGCACCACACTAAAGAGTTTCTACTCTCTTGCTCCAACGTAATATCCTGCTTTGTCTGCAAACAAAAGTAATTTGTGTAATTCCCTGTATTCACCGCAGCCATGCCCACCCTTGCCTTTTTGCCCATTTTGCTTTCCTTGCTGGGGATACCAGCCCTCCCATTCCCCAGTATCTTTCTACCCCAATCCAGCTCATCCTTCCAATTCACATATGTAAATTTAGTTAAAAATCAGTTTCATTTTCACGTACTTTAAAATGCAACAATTAATTAATTGACAGAATGACTACATTCAGTTACTCTCTCTGCCTCCTACACCCCCAAACTACTATATTTAAACATTGTAACAACATCATCCCTTCCTCAGGGGCTGGGCAGAATCATATTTTTATTTTAACAGAATTCTATGTGAAAAGAGTTTTGTCTTCCTTTCAAGATGACCCAGTCATTTCTATTACAAACCTTTTCTCTGCTATTATGCTGGTCTCATATATGACATAATGATCCTATTTTATAGTGTATAATGGTTGCAAATTTTCATAGACCCTGCTATACAAGAGTGAAACAAATGCTGGCTTCCAACTTCTAGGCTTTGGCAGAGTGTCATAGGCACTTTATTTGCAGAGTTAGGGGCCCCATCACTCTGAGTTTCCTGTGGTCCCCACATGCTCCCTTCCCTGTGGATTCGGAGGACCAACTTCTGATTTCATGGGGCCAGGACACTACTTGCTTTATGGTACGACACAGGACACATTCTAAGTCACTCTTAGAATAACCTGTTTTCCAAAAAGTATCCCCTGAATGCTTTTCTAAATCCCCCTGATGAACAACTGGCATGGACATTCCCTGGTATAGAGATGTAAAGTGGATTCTGCTTTGGAGCAGTCTCTTGGCACAGATTATTGTGCCGAGAGTCTCCGCTGTGTAGTCCTAGAATTTCAGCAGCATGTTCTGAAGATCTGCAGAAACCTACCAAGAAGTGCAAAAAGAGGTTAATTTTGATTTGGTCTGCTGTAAATTATGAAAGATACAGTTTTGAAAACTGTAATAGCTTCCTATGTTTGCTACAGTGTTTTATATACACTGGAAAAAAAGAGAGAGAGATGTTATATTTCTTTGACTTGCAATTTTATTTCAAACAAAAACTTTAACTAACTAATAAACACATTTGGAATAACTGGTTGAATAAAGGTTACGATAATTTTATGAGCGTATCAAGTTTTATACATATAAAACTTATACACCATCTATAAAGTAACATCGTGACTTTAGTGCTATAAAATTAGCATAGAAATAATTGTTGATTACATATTTCCACTTGAAATGAATCATTTTTAATCTTTTGACTTTTGGCCATAGACGTTGTGGAAAATATTTCTGAATGAAAGATGTCTTGGGTTGGGAGTGGAGGACAGATCATGACCGGGAGATACAGGATGGTGGTTGCAGTAAACATCATGCATAAGCATACTTGGTCAAAGTCAGGACCAAGGTTTGAGAAAGCTGATTTTGTTCTGCCTCAACTGCCCATAACTTGACACAAAACCTATGCCCTTCACCACTATCTTCCACAAGACATGTAACCTCTACAAGCATACTGTGCTTTCCATAATTTTGATAAAAATTCCCAGGACTTGGTTACAAAACACAGGGCATTTCCTTGGAAAAAAATTCCTATTGTACGTCTCTTTACTGCAGGAGATCTGGGGAAGGGGTCCTAGCCTCTCTTCTCATCTTCTCCCTCACACACATGTCAGTGTATGGCCTCAGCTGTCTCTGTCTCCTTCCTCCTGGATTTCTCTACTTGCATTTCATTTACTCTGAGCCCCTTCTCACGCAGAACGATTTAACTCTGCCACAGCATCTCTGCCTCAGAACTCGCATCCTCCACTGTTGCAAGAGGTAAGAGAGAGAAACTCATTGAGCAGCCTGACAGTACCAGTCTCAATTGGCTGGGGTGCAAGAAAGGGCAAAGGAACTCTCAGACCTAACATTACATTGCTTTGGAAGAGAATTCTTACAGGCCTGGAAGGTAGCCCAGAACCCTTTCTTACACAAATTTCCAACTAATAGTTGATTTAAAATAGTATTCATATTTAAGATGAGTAATGATGTAAAGAGAATTTAAATAGGAATTAAGTAGAAACGGTACAAATGGTGAGGGCAGTTGTAAAGAAACAAATAAAGCAATAGCAAAGAAAAGTAACTCAATAATACTTTGCCACGGAGTAGGACAAAATGGTGACTAACATGTTATTATGGCAAGAATTAAAAGTCTTAAAGAGATAAGACCATAAAGAAATAGCACAAAATAAACATGCAAGGGCTCAAGGATGAAACTGAATGTGATTGTTGAACTTAGGAAGAAAGAGAAAAGCTAGAGAAGGACTATCAAGGCTGTGGTTGTGAAAGCTTCACTCAGCAGAGCCGAATGAGGCATGACGATGGGACCTGAAGCAGTCTCACCAGAAGAGGCAAACTTGAGGTCCCTAAAGCAATCAGGATGGAGGAAAAGAGCGTCTGAACCAGGAATGGCCAAAGAGGAGAGGTCATTATTTTAGTATTTAAAAAAAAAATCTAAAATTGGAATCATTTACTCTTGAAATTAACATTAATATACAATGATTCATTTACTTTAAAATATTTTGTGCTGAGCAAGACTCTTCTACTGAAGGATTATACCATGTTTAAATGTCAAATCAAACAAAGAAACATTCATTTTGAAAGTTTTCTTCTAGACTCATTTTCCTCAAAAAGTAAAATAATATGACAGCAAGAAAAAGCTTTCAATGTAAAAAAATTCTTATTTTAGTTCAAAGATTTTCAAAATAAGTGACACGTGATAGTATTGAGACTGACTCAGGTAACTCTAATCAAGAAACTTTAACTGTATCGTATGAAACAAAACAACAAAAAATCCATAAATACTTTCTGGGAGACAACAGCTTTAGCTTTTTGACTGATTAGAAACAACTGCAGCCAGAGTTTCACTACTGCCTACAATGTAGAAAGTTAGGACCAGTGTCACTCCTACACTGTCAACTCAAAAAGGCCAGAGAAAGCCACAGAATCACAGTTATATTTCAACCCAGCCGAGAGCTGAGATTTTAGGGCAAAAAGTAGTCAGAAATCCAAATAAAAATGAGGCTGTCCCAGGAGAGACAAAGTGTAACACCAGCTCAGCTGTAGCAGAACATGGGAGGAAGAGACACCAGGAACCGTAAAAGACGACAAAAATAATGCAGCCAAATTTTTTAATGAGTTAATAAAGGCCAAGTGTGAGCAAGTATGAGAGTACAGAATCCCTAAGAGCTATGAATGCAAATGGAGTTCATATTCATTCACAAAGTGTCCTCCACAGAACACAACTAGGTCTTACAGAAAAAATTTGAGGAGCAGACAGAAGATGGGCAGGAGCTTCCCCAGGGAGAGGGAGATGGCTGCTGCTGCAGGAACCCCTCTTACCTGCCTTAAGGTAAAAAGCCATTGTAGCTGGGAGGCTGGGACGGATAAAAGAATAAATCCCTTTACTTATGGGGAAGGAGCAGAAAGGAGTTCTGGAAACTATGCATAGAGCTGCCATAAACATTTGTGTACAGTAGTCCCCCTGTATCCATGGAGATGCATTCCAAGACCACCAGTGGATGCCTAAAACTATGGACAGTACCAAACCCTATATACACTATGTGTTTTCCTATAAATACACATCTATGACAAAAAGTAATTTATAAATTAGGCACAGTAAGAGATTAATAATAATAACTAATAATAAAAATAGAACAATATACTGTAATAAAAGTTATGTTAATATGGTCTCTATATATCTCTCCTTTTCCACCTTAAAATATTGTATTATACTGTACTCACCCTTCTTTTTCTTCATGTGATCATGTAAGATGACAGAATTCCTACGTGACAAGAAAAAGTGAGGTGAATATCTTAGGCATTATGACATAGCATTAGAGTATTCGTCTACTATTTGTTGACAAATAGTAGCATTAGTCTATTATTTGTTGACAAGTGGTATCTTGTTGTGGTTTTATTTTGCATTTCCCTAATAACTGCTGTCGAGTATATTTTCATGTCTTTATTTTCCATTAATAGTTCTTCTTTGGTGAAATAACTGTTTGTGTCTTTGCCCCATTTTTAAATTGGGTTGTTTGTTTACTTATTATTAGTTTGAAAGTTTTTAATATATATTATGAATACAAGTTGCTTATGACATATCTGTTTTACAAATGTGTCTTCCTGGTCCATGGTCTGTCTTTTCATTTTCCTAATAGCATTTTTTGAAGAGCAAAAGTTTTAAAATTTTGATGAAGTACAATTTGTCATTTTTACTCTTTTATGGATTATGCTTTTACGAGTTTTTAAAGACATTTTTGCCTAACAAATGTTCGCTAAGACTTTCTGTTATTTGTTAGAAGTTTTATAGCTTTAGGCTTTACATTTAATTCTATTATCCATTATATGTTAATTTTATAAATAGTGTGATCAACTTTCCTTTTTTGCCTATTGATATCCAACTTTTTTAGCACCATTTGTTGAAAAGACTATCTTTTCCCCATTGAATTGCCATTGCATCTTTGCCTGATGTTATTTTTACTGTTCCTGAGTATAGGAAAAAAGAGAACTTCCAATTCTCAAATTCATTTTACAAAGTTATGATTGTAAAACCAACAAAAATAGCCCCAAAGTATCCCACAGACCAACTTTATGTATGAATATTGATGCAAAAAATCTACATAGGATTCTTCATTTGGGGCTATTTTAGAAATGCAATATTAGGGTATCTAAAAATATAATTTACTATATTAATTGCTCAAATAAGAAAAATCACCACCAGAATAAATCATTACAACTGATTTTAAAACACAGTAATGTATATGGTCATTCCTTTTGGACTAATGGTAATTGTTTAAAAATAACTTGCAAAGTATTTTAAGCTTTATAAACTAATTATATCCTGGAAAGTACTGCTAGCAATATACCCTCAGGCTACTCTCTGTTTAGTGTGGTAAGTAATAATATTGGTGTTACCAATATTGGTGTTTTGATGTAGAAGACAGAAGGTACCAGTCAATGTAAGATTAGTGAAATTAAGTTAAAACTCTATAGTCTGACTCTGTATTAGAAGAATCAGTATGAGTTCATGATGAATTTTATCTTTTAAGACTTTTTTATTTCTGTCCACTGAAAAAAAGACTGCAAATAATGATAAAGCCTGGTGCAATAAGCACTTGTAGCCTCCAGATTGTGGTCTCTAAATACTTCAGGACTCCTTGAAGAAATGGCTGATTCAAATCTGGGGCAGAAAATGTAAACAATGAACTTGGAAAAACTTGACATACCAGAAAGTAAGGAAGTTATCAAATACTACTAAAGTTGTTTGCAAGGGACTTGGAGTCCAACTTAAATAAGCTCCCAGTAGCCCAACATAGAAAAACGTGTGCACCAATAAAGACAATAACTGCAATGGATTTAGAACACCTCATATATGTGTTCATCATGATGATGGGTTCATAATAATAGTAAAAAAAAAAAAGCACTGGTCATCATTTGAGGCATCCCAGGGAGTCACTTCATATTTTTAAAATTTCTCAATAAAGGGAAAGAGTCAAGCACCTCTCTTGTCTTTCTTTTATGAACTGTACCTCAGGTACAGTAGTTGTTGAGAACTCTAGTAGTTGTTGAGGAGAAGTTTCTGTTTAGCTGGACTACTCTAGCTAAAATAAAGAAATAAAAACAGAACATTACCCTTTGGAATGGTATGGCTATGAATTAAGGGATCTAGAGAATAATCATCAGTGGTTGCTAAAGTCCCCCAAAGAGAAAAAAATAACAAAACAGATAATGTGTATCTCCTGTTGGAATACCCAGCATAACTTATGAAGTACTATCACCAAAATAAATTAAACCTAAATTTGATCAATCACTAAATTTAACTACCAATTTATAGCAAAACAAGGCTCAGGGGAGCACATTCATCAATACCATAGAAATGCAATCAACACAATACAAACTGCAGAAAACCCCATAAACTTGATCACTTCAACAAAAACATCGCAAGGAAAAAACACATGCTAAGGTACCTTCTGAATTATCTAAGAAATATGTAATTAGTGGAAGGTTAATTAAACATATTATAAATAAAATTTTTACCAACATTTAATACACATAAAGAAAAATGCAAAAAGCCTAAGTATACATTTGATAAGTTTTTACAAAGCAAATACACCTGAGTCACCAGCACCCAGATCACAGAAGAGAATATTCACAGCACCAAGAAAGGCCCCTGAATACTCCCTTCCAGTCACTAACCAGCCTTCTTCAAGGGTAACCACCATCTTTACTTCTAACACTACAAATTAGATTTGACTATTTTTGAATTACATATGAATAAAATCTTACACTGTGTTGCATTTTTTGTTTGGTTTTGCTTTTGTTGATTATCTGTTCTCTTTTGCTTGACATTAGGTTTCTGAGATTCACCCATGTTGTTGTGTATTATGGTGTCATCCTTGTACGGTGTTCCATTGGGTGACTATACAATACTTTATTCATCATGTTGATATGAATTCAGATTGTTTCTAGCATTTGGCTATAATGGATAGTGCTACTTTAGATGTTCTTATACATGTCTAAATGAATATATATGTACTTTTCTGTGGGGTTTATACCTAGGAATGGAAGTTACTGGAGTATAGGGTATGTAAACATTTTTAGTAGCTATTTAACTAAACAGTTTTCAAAAAATTGCTGTACCACATCTTTACCATCATTTTGTATAATCAATCTCTTATATTTTAGCCATTCTGGTATGTAAGTACAAGCTATCACATTGTAGTTTTAATTTGTACTTCTTTAAGAGTTAATGAAGTTGATCATCTTTGTGTGTGTGTGTGTGTGTGTGTGTGTGTGTGTGTGTGTATGAAGTGAAGTGCCTGTTTGGAGTTTTTACCCATTTCTCCACTGGGTTGTTGGCCTTTTATAATTCATTTGTAGAATTTTGGTTTATATTCTGCATAGGAGGAGTGCTTTGTCAATTACACATTGCAAATATCTTCTTCAACTTCATGCCTTGCTTTTTCACTGTTTTAATTGGTATATTTTCATAGATGGCAAATTATATTTTAATGAATTAAAGTGCTTTGAAAAATAGCAAGTTATGTATAATTGCATGCATAACAACTGTACTCAAAAACTGAATTGCTAACCAAGTAAAGCACCAAGTTGCAGGAATATGGTTTACGTAACTTATTTTCTATATATATGTACATAGGTTTGTCTTCATTGTTGTTATCTCCATATAATAGGCTCTCCTTGTAGCTAAGCCATAAAAATACAAAAAAAGCTTACTCAAATTCAAACAATTCAATCACTCACTATTTATTTGCTACCTACTATTTGCCAGGCACAAAAATAGTCTCCATCATCATGGAGTTTATTTTCTATTTGAGAAAAACAAACAATATGTACATAAACAAGTAGACACAAAAATGTTAGATGATGAAAAACACTGTCAAGAAAATAAGAAGCCACAGACTGGAATAAAATATTTCTAAAATACGTATCTGATAAACGATTTTTAATAAAAAGTGTTCTTATACAAAGAATTCAATACTTAACAACAAGAGAATTAACAATCCAACTAAAAAATTGGCAAAAAGTCTGAACAGGCTTCTTACCAAATAAGACATACTTTGACAAATATAGGTAAGCATATGAAAAGGTATTTGACATCATGCATCATAAGGTAATTGCAAATTAAAGTGAGATATCACTATATACCTATTGAATGGCCAAAATCTAGAACACTGACAACATCAAATGTTGGTGAAACTGTGGAGCAACAGGAACTCTCATTCCTCACTGGTGGGAATGTGAAGTGGTACAACCATTCTAGAAGACAGTTCGGCAGTTTCTTACAAAACTAAATATACTGTAACTGTACAATCCAGTAATTAGACTCTTTGGTATTTACCCAAATGAATTAAAAACTATGTCCACATTAAAAACCTGCACACAGCTGTTTATAGCTGTTCTATTTATAATTCCCAAAACTTGGAAGCAACCAAGATGTCCTTTAATAAGTGGATGGATGGATAAACTGTGGTACATCCAAACAATGAAATGGTATTAAGTGCTAAAACAAAACTCACTATCAAGCCATAAAAAAGACATGGAGAAACTGTAAATGCATATTATTAGGTGAAAGAAGTCAGTCTGGAAAGTCTACATACTGTAAAATTCCAACTATATGACATTCTGGAAAAGGCAAAATACAAAGGCAGTAAAAAGTCTGTGGTTGACAAGAAGGAGTCTTGGGGGAGGAAGAGATGAACAATTAGAGCACAGAGGCTTTTTAGGGCATTGAAACTATTTCCTCTGATTCTAAAATTGTGGATACATGACATTATACATTTGTCAAAACTCATAGAATATACAAACTAAGACTGAACCCTAATATGAACTTTGGACTTTGGGTGCTAATGATGTATCAATGTTGGCTCATTGATTGTAGCAAGTGTACCACTCTAGTGAGGGATGTTGGTGGCAGGGGAGGCTGTGTGTGTGTGTGTGTGTGTGTGTAGATGTGTGTAAATATAATGTCTTAGTCAGTTCAGGCTACCATAACAAAAATACCATAGACTGAATGACTTAAACAATAAGAATATTTTTCTCACAGTTCTGAAGGCTGGAAAGTCTAAGATCAAAGTGCTGGACAATTCAGTTCCTGATGATGGCCCTCTTTCTGGTTTTCAGATGGACACCTTGGTTTGCCCTCACATGGTGGAGAGAAAGGGAGAGGGGGAGGGAGGAAGGGAGTGGAGAGAGAAAATAAACAAGCTCTCTTTGGTCTCTTTTTATTAGGGTGTTAATCCCATAATGAAGTTATGACCTAATTAAATCTCAAAGGCCCATTCTCAAGTTCTATCATCTTGGACATTAAAGTTTCAACATATAAATTTTGGGTAGACACAAACATTCAGTGAATAGCAGGGAACCCTCTTAACTTTCCACTCAATTTTGCTGTGAACCTGAAATTTCTCTAAAAAATAAATTCTAATTAGAAAAAGCTGTTTGGTGAGATAAAGAGATAATCAGGGTAATAAGATTGAGTGTGCTGATGGAGAGTGAGTGGGCTACTTGAGAGATCATGGTCATGAAATTCCTCAAGGACACGGTGTTTAGTCTGAGATCTGAGTGTCAAGAGGTGGCCATGTGGAGATGAAGGTTAACAGAGGTCTTGGCAGAGGGAAGAGTTGCAGCAGAAACCCAGAAGAGAAACACTTTTACCTGGAGAACAGAATACTGGAGTGTCCAGAACATGATGAGAGAAGTACAGAAATGGTAGAAAATGAAGCTGGAGGTGACAGCCTTGAGTCTTAGGCCTTTATATCTCAAATGACACAGTACTTCCAACCACAAAAACTCTTATTTATTGCTGATTCTCTACCCTTTTAATATGTAAGTCTGAGCAGTTATTCTTTCTCCTAACTCTCCAATGGCTCTCCTCTGTGACTTCTCCAGAGTGAGAGCCAAAATGCCTGTAGTCTGCTCTCATCCCACTACTTCTCTGACTCACCCTTTATGTCTCCCTCCACCCCAGTTCATCCTATTACAGCCACACTGACCCCCTTGTTATTCCCTGAGCAAGGTCTGCTGCCAGCTTATGGTTTTATACTTGCTGTTTCCTTTACTCCACATACTTTCCCCAGAAAATTCCAGATATCCACATGGTTCTCTCCTTCACTTTCTTCAGGTATCTACTCAGATGTCACATTATTAATGAAGCCCATCCTGACCATCTATAGAGCAAACCCTCCCCACTCCCCCAGAGAGAGAGGAGAGGGAGAATGAGATGGAGAGGAGAGGAAAAGAGAGGAGAGGAAGACCTCCCATCCCTACTGCCTGCCTTGATTCCTCCTTGGTACTTATCACCATATAGCATGCTGCATAGTTACTTGTTTATTCTTTCTAATTTCTCTTCCCCTCCCACCTTATTCCTAAAGTCCATTATGTCGGAGATTTTGCTTTGTTTGTTGAAGTGAACTATAACATGCCTGGAACACTGTAGGCTCTCAATACAGTTTTTGTTGGATGAATGGGTACAGGCTAGATGCCCTGCACAGTGATTTATATGCATTTTTCTCTCTCTCTTTCACTGTCTCCAAGTCCCTCATGGAAAGAGCATAAGACATGCTATTTCCAAATCAAACATACATATTTGTAATAACAATTACACAGATTGTATTATCAGAAAATGATGTCGTTTAATGTTTAAGAATTGGAAATTAAAAGTCACCTTTGACAGCCTGGCCAACATGGTGAAACTCCATCTTTACTAAAAAATACAAAAATTACCCAGGCGTGGTGGTGCACGCTTGTAATTCCAGCTACTCGGGAGGATGAGGCACAAGAATTGCTTGAACCTGGGAGGTGGAGGATGCAGTGAGCCGAGATCATGCCATTGTACTCCAGCCTAGGTGACAGAGCAAGACTCTGTCTCAAAAAATAAAAAGTCACCTTTGATTCCAGGGATCCAAAGAAAATCCCTTTGACTCCTTGTCTCCTTGTTTTCTCCTTTTATTTCTTTGGTAAAATAGTATGCATTCAATATACATTATATATTCAGTATACATTGAATGCATACTATTTTACCAAAGAAATAAAAAGGAAAATCAATATCTTAGTTCAAGTAGTCAACTAACTTTTTAAAAAATGTGATAATCTGATTAAGTCAGGCTCCAGAGAGCCAATCAGCAAAGAACTAATTGCTTGAGTGAATTAATTATTATTTTCAATTCAATCAGTTGTGTAAAAGTGTTTATGTATGAGTGTTAAAAGTCAGCTAGTTTGAGGTTTAAAAACTTTCTTCATGACTGTAGGAAGATAGAATGCAGCTTCAGTTATACCCACTGAACATAAACATTACTTTGGATAACTCTAAGTTATCTAACAAGCATTTACTAGACATTGAATCTCTGTGCAGGGCTCAAACTTGTTTCCTGAGGTCCCAGAACTGACAATCTAGCTGGGAAGAGAAGGTGTGTGCCTGAGTAAACTGGCACATAAGATTAGGTTAACAAACATAATGCAATATCCTCCTTCCATCTCAGCCTCAACTCTGAGCTGACTTGGGCCCCTGGCTGTAGGCTGAATGAAGTCTCTGACTTTAAAGGGATTAAGTACAAAGCAGCACTGCCCTGCTTCTCTCCTAATCCTCTTTAGGACAATAGAGGTGACTAGAAGAGAGCAATTCATTTGTGCAGATGGCTTAATTTAAATAGCCCTTCATAACAATTGGGCTGGGGCAACAGCAGAACTTCTTAGGTTTTCTCTCATGCTGGGACTTAGGGCTACTCCTCACTGCTCACTGAGTTTCCAAGGCATGATATGTGCTTGCCATCTAGGCAAATTTACACAAAATTGATTAATACTTCACTTCCATGTTATTGAATTTGATATATGAGTTTTAAATCATATAGCTCATGGCATTTAGTCAACAAAACACTGAAATGCCTCTTTTTAAAAATGATTTGGGTGATGTGCTAAAAATTTCTAAGTTATTGAGACTGTGTGAACCAATTTATTAAATTTAGTGAACAAATTTCCTGTATTAGGTAAGATGACTCTTTATGTATGCAAAACTTTCTTATGAAAGATTAAATAACTTTTCCATCATTCTTTCAATGTCTGAGATAAATGGTCTTAGGTTATCAGGTAGATGATATTTAATGCAGTAGTATACCAAAATTAAAAGCAATCTATAAGAAAAAGAAGAAAGAGACAGAGGAAAGGGAGACGAACAAAATAAATGGTACATTCATGTTTATATGTGAATGTTTAGGTTCCTAACTAGACCGTAAGTCTCACAGAAAGATTCATTTCTTCACCCTCTTCATACTGTTCATTCAGTGTACAGTGTGATGGCATTACACAATCAGCTATAGGAAAGGCACAGTCCAGAGCAGGAACACTGACCTGTGGAAAAATTGTGAAGAGACAATGGTGTCTCTTGTCTGCGGGTTTTTCTCCTTCTAACCTTTCTAATAACCCTTCATCCTTGCAAACATTTTAATGTTTTCAAGGGTCCACTTTTCCTTCTCTCAGAGAGAAAAATAAAACATTCCTAGAATACCTAACACATCCAGGTATTGTGCAAGGCACTAGGTTTCCATAAAGAATAAAGAAGATTGATCTTGCTAGAAGAAGTACACTATATAAAATGCATCATATATAGACCACATATGTGTGTTTACAAGCTATTGAAACAGAGAAGTAATAGGTTTTTGAACAAAAATGTAATTAAAGTTGAAATTGTTAATAAAATAATATCTAGAAGTGTCTCAGATATTTGATAAATAAATAACTTCTAAATAATCCATGGGTCAAAGAGGAAATTATTAGAAGAATTAGACAGTATTTAGAAATGGGTGCTAAGGAAAACACAATATTTATTTCAAAATGTTTATAATGCTTAAAAAGAAAATTATGCTTTTAAATGCTTGCATTAGGATAAAAAGAAAAGTTCCAAATCAATGATATCAACTTCTGTCTTAAAAAGAAGAGCAGAGTGAACTGAAAGTAAGTAGAAGGTACTAAATAATAAAGATGGAAGCAGAAATCAATAAAACAGAAAATGGTAAATATTCTGACACTAACTGATAAACTGCAATACAGTTCTGATGGCAACCACCTGGAGTTAAAGTCAGACTTCACAGGGTTGAGAGTATGGTCAACAACAAGACTCCTCTTACTTCAGATGCCAGCCACACTTCAAGGGTTGCGAGGCTGCTCACATGTCTTGCCACCTGGTTGCAAATCCAGGAGTTTCCCATGTCCTCCCTCAGGTTTGAGAATTCACTGAAATGTCTTACAACTCTGGAAAGAATTATCCTAATGATTACAGTTTTATCATAAAGCTTATAAATTAGGACCAGCTAAATGAAGAAACACACAGAACAAGTCTGGAATGGTCCTGAATGCAGATCTTCCATGCCTCGCCCTGTGGAATCAGGGCACATTACCCTCCCTGGCACATCAAGTAAAGTGATATAAATATTCTACATCTTGGCAAAGAGAGAGTTATATGAGTCAAAATGCACTGAATTGTGCACTTAAGATTTGTTTATTTAACTCTCTGTAAAGTCTATCCCAACCACACCTACTCCTCCACACCCTCTCCCCTGCAAAATACTGGAAAAAATAATTAAACTCTATTTAGGAGATCTTCTCTTCTTACAAGCATGCAGTACCAATTGTGAAACTACCTTATCTCTATTATAGTCTTAAGGAAATGTATTAATTGGTTTTCACACTGCTGATAAAGACATACCTGAGACTGGGAAGAAAAAGAGGTTTAATTGGATTTACAGTTCCACATGGCTGGCGAGCCCTCAGAATCATGGCAGGAGGCAAAAGCACTTCTTACATGGTGGTGGCAAGAGACAATGAAGAAGACACAAAAGTGGAAACCTCTAATAAAACCATCAGATCTCATGAGACTTATTTACTACTGCAAGAACAGTATAGGTGAAATCACCCCATGATTCAAATTATGTCCCACTAGGTCCCTCCCACAACACATGAGAATTATGGGAGTACAATTCAAGATGAGATTAGGGTGGGGACACAGAACCAAACCATATCATTCCACTCCTAGCCCCTCCAAATCTCATACCTCACATTTCAAAACCAATCATGCCTTCCCCATAGTCCCCCAAAGTCTTAACTCATTTCAGCATTAACCCAAAAGTCCACAATCCAAAGTCTCATCTGAGACAAGGCAAGTCCCTTCTGCCTATGAGCCTGTAAAATCAAAAGCAAGTTAGTTACTTCCTAGATACAATGAGGGTACAGTTATTGGGTAAATACACTCATTCCAAATGGGGGAAATTGGACAAAACAAACAGGGCCCATGCAAGTCTGAAATCCAATGGGGCAGTCAAATTTTAAAGCTCCAAAATTATATCCTTTGACTCCAGGTCTCACATCCAGGTCACACTGGTGCAAGAGGTGGGTTCTCATGGTGTCAAGCAGCTTTCCCCTGTGACTTGGCAGGGTACAGCCTCCCTCCCAGCTGCTTTCATGGGCTGGCACTGAGTGTCTGAGGCTTTTCCAGGTAAATGGTGCAAGCTGTCAGGGGATCTACCATTCTGGGATCTGGAGGATGGTAGCTCTCTTCTCACAGTTCCACTAGGCAGCACCCCAGTAGGGACTCTCTGTGGGGACTCCAACCCACATTTCTCTTTGGCACTGCCCTAGCAGAGGTTCTCCATGAGTGTCTCACCCCTGCAGCAAACGTCTGCCTGGGCATCCAGGCATTTCCATACATCTTCTGAAATCTAGGTGGAGTTTCCCGAACCCTAATTCTTGACTTCTGTGCACTCGCAGGCTCAACACCACATGGAAGCTGCCAAGGCTTGGGGCTTGCGCCTTATGAAGCCACAGCCCGAGTTCTACGTTGGTCCCTTTCAGCCATGACTGGAGTAGTCGGGATGCAAGGCACCAAGTCTTTGAGTAAACACAACACAGAAACCCTGGGCCCGGCCCACAAAACCATTTTCTCCTAGGCCTCTGGGCCTGTGATGGGAGGGGTGGCTATGAAGACTTCTGACATGTACTGGAGACATTTTCCTCATGTCTAGGAGATTAACATTCAGCTCCTGGTTACTTATGCAAATATTTGCAGCTGGCTTTAATTTCTCCCCAGAAAAAGGGTTTTTCTTTTCTATCACATTGTCAAGCTGCAAATTTTCCAAATGTTTATGCTCTGCTTTCCTTATAAAACCAAATGCCTTTAATGGCACCCAAGTCACCACTTGAATGCTTTGCTGCTTAGAAATTTCTTCTGCCAGATACCCTAAATCACCTCTCTCAAGTTGAAGGTTCCACTAATCTCTAGGGCAGGAGGAAAATGCTGCCAGTCTCTTTGCTAAAACATAACAAGGGTCACCATTGCTCCAGTTCCCAACAAGTTTCTCATCTCCATCTAAGACCACCTCAGCCTGGACCTTATTGTCCATATTGCTATCAGGCTTTTGGTCAAAGCCATTCAACAACTATCTAGGAAGTTCCAAATTTTCCCACATTTTCCTGTCTTCTTCTGAGCCTCCAAACTGTTCCAACCTCTGCCCGTTACCCAGTTCCAAAGTCACTTCCACATTTTCAGGTATGTTTTCAGCAGCACCCTGCTCTACTGGTACCAATTTACTGTATTAGTCTGTTTTCATGCTGCTGATAAAGACATACTCGAGACTGGGAAGAAAAAGAGGTTTAATTGGACTTACAGTTACATGGTTGGGGAGGCGTCAGAATCATGGCAGGAGGCGAAAGGCACTTCTTACACAGTGGTGGCAAAAGAAAATGAAGAAGATGCAAAAGCGGAAACCCCTGATAAAACCATCAGATCTCATGAGACTTATTCACTGCCACAAGAACAGTATGGGGGAAACTGCCCCCATGATTCAAATTATCTCCCACCGGGTCCCATCCACAACACATGGGAATTGTGGGAGTACAATTTAAGATGAGATTTGGGTGGGGACACAGAGCGAAACCATGCCAGAAAGTTAGTAAATATATTGAGGATAATGACATATAGAGAGAAGGAAGACTAGAATGTGCCCTGTCGTGTTAGATTGGAATTAAGGTATTAATGTAAAGTTTTTAAAAATTATAGATTTTATACACAAAAGATACATATATGTATACACATATATTTCTTAGCCCTCACCTCTGAGGGGGTCTGGAAGCTCTAATGCTCCAGAAGGAATGAACACACTTAGCACATAGTTACTGGTTTTTAAACACCATTCTTTGCTATAATGAACTGAATACTCTTGGAGAAATAGGTAATTCCAACAGTAGGGCATGAAAAATACCAGATGAACCTGAAACATTTTATTGAATTATGCTCAAAAAATCAGTGGAATATGTCAAGGGATGTAAGAGTCTTTTTGAAGGCATTCCCAATGGGCAAATCTGGAAAAATTTGAGTATTAAAATAAATATTAGTAGGAATGGATAACTTACTGAATAGAATAAGAATCTATGAATTATCCTTATATCAATAAGTGCACACATACAAAAATCAATGTAAGAGGAGAAGAGAAAACTCTCGCAGCAGAATTCAAACTAATGATTAAATAATAAATGCTGAGTTAGGAAATCCTAAATGGAGGATAAAAGTAGTGGGTAAAAGTTTGATAAGGGTAGGACACTTACATAATTTTCAAGTATCTTCCAACAATCTACATATCATTTACAAAGGGAAAATGGTAATTTTAAGTGGGAGACTCAACCTGAACTCTATGATCATGGCTAACATCACCAATATTGGGACAACTGACATCACATGTCTCCTAATATGTTGCACTGAGAAAGACACAGCATCACTTCTGTGATATTCTTGCCAAAAATGCACAACCTAAATTTAACCATGAGGAAACACCACATTCAGAGGTACTCTACAAAAATGACTGTACTCTTCAAAAGAGTCCTCCTGATTCTTCATGTCAAGGTCAAGAAAACAAAGGAAGTCCAAGGAACTGTTCCATATTAAAGGAATCTGAAGAGACATGACAATTAAATCAGAAAAAGTCTCTGATAGGATATTTTCAGATAAAAGAACATTTTGAGACAACTGATTAAATTTGAATATGGATTATGGATTACATGGTAATGTTGTATTAGTGTTAGATTTCCTGATTTTAATAACAGTATTATGGTGTCAAATAATTTTCTTGTCCCTAGTAAATCCACACTGAAGTATTTAAGCTTAAAGAGGAGAAACCTTTATGACTAAAAGGGAGGAACACCATATCAACAGTGAAGACCCATTATTGTTACTGTTATTGACAAAATACCCAGGGTGATCTCAGAACAAAGCAAAACCATGCTTTGCCTTTAGAGGACCCTAACTTTTCAAAGGCTTTAGGTTGAGATGTGTGTAGCACAAAATTTACCACTAATTTGTACAAATTCTTGAGGATAGTAACAGTAACGTTATAGATAAGCCTGAATTTATGTTCTAACTTTTCTAAACATTGGTTCTGGTCTAATTTAAAATTGTCTAAACTATGAGAAGTAATCTTGAAACCAGCCAACAATGAGTGGCAAGTGGGGTCACAGAGGAAGATAAAGCTTTGTAATACTGAGTCAGCCCCATATCTGGTCCCATTTGCAATCAGGAGACAGAGAAAAGAGGTGAATTACAATCTGTTTCCTTAATAGTCTCTGTGCAATTCTCCACATGACCACCCACCTCTGCCACCCCGTTGTCCTGCTCAACATACGTTCCTCCCTCCCCTGCACCCTTTCCCTTCAGAAATGGACTGCAGTCATTTTTCATATGTTTTTGTTTTTAATCTGAGCATCTATTGAATATTATTATATGCTTTTTAAAATCCATACACCCTGGCAAGAGTTAACAGGATTCCAGATACTATCAAATATATTTAAACATGATGCTTGAGTGGTCTTTGCAGCTGGTAGGTTATACATAAAATATGTTCAGCCAGCGATAGCGTCCTTATCTAAAGACAGAAGCTAGCAAAATTTCATCCTGTGTGCTCTGTCAGATTGTTCCCTTGGACAGATGGCAGAAGACTCCCTATGACAAGTGTGAGATCCTATCTGGGTGTCATGGCAGTGGTTTTCTCATTGGCCTGGACAGAGCTCCCTGGCCACTCTCTTCATTTGAAGCGTGCAAATGAGTAGAGGCGGCTGGCAGAATGTGTGTGATCAATAAACTCACGTAATTAGAATCTTTCTGAAAGAAGTCCCCCTGTGAAAGAGCCCCTTTAGGGCTTGATTCCTCTGGCTAGTTGGGGTTTCACATTGTCTCACCCTCTTGTATATTTTTCCAAGTGACAAGAATAAACAGACAACACAAATGACCACTTTTTAATGTGTTGCACACTTATCCAGAATTAGGCCTTTAATCCTCTGACTCATGGAATCAGTTGGGAACTCACTAGGAAATTTAAACCCAGCACCCTCTTCAGTATCCTGTCTGTTTTTCATTGTTGTTGTTTTGGGGGTTTTTTGTTTTGTTTTGTTTTTTTTTCATTTCGTTTTGTTTTGAGATAGAGTCTCGCTCTGTTGCCAGGCTGGAATGCAGTGGCACTATTTCGGCTCACTGCTACCTCCACCTCCTGGGTTCAAATGATTCTCTTGCCTCTGCCTCCCAAGTTACTGGGACTATAGGCGCATGCCACCACTCTCAGCTAATTTTTATATTTTTAGTAGAGATGGGGTTTCACCATGTTGGCCAGTATGGTCTCGATCTCTTGACCTCGTGATCCACCTGCCTCGGCCTCCCAAAATGCTGGGATTATAGGTGTGAGCCACTGCACTCAGCCTCCTGTCTGTTTTTATCTGATCTCATCTCTCTGCTGCTAAAAAGCACTGCCACTCGATGCCCATGAGCCCATGTAACCGCAAGTAAAAGGTCCTCTGTTGAATCCCTACCCTGTGCCATTTTCATACTGATGTGCACAGGTTCCCTCTTTAGACCACAGGTCAAGCTCACACATCTCCTTGAAAGCCATCACTGGGTAAGCCTTCCTACTCACTCTAGCCATTTGTCCCTGACTGAACAGTAAATATTCCCTCAGTGCATTTTCGCAGGTATTATATTTGCATACCTCTCTAATTGCACATATATGCAGAGAAAGATATCACTTATATATTTACTGGTAAAAACATGTAACTTAAAATTTACTGTCTTAACCATTTTTAACTGTATAGTTCAGTAATGTTAAGTATATTCACATTGTTGTGTAACCAATATCCAGAACTCTTTTCATCTTGCAAAACTAAAACTTTGTATCCATTAAACAACAACTCCTCATCCCCTATTTCTCTATTCCCTGGCCATCAGTATTCTATTTTCTGTTTGTATGAATTTGACTACTCTAGGTATTTCACATAATTGGAGTCATACAATATTTGCTTTTTCTGAGACTGGTTTATTTCACTTGCCATAATGTCCTCAAGGTTCATCCATGTTGTAGCATATGTCAGAATTTCCTTCTTTCTTAAGGTCAAATAAAATTTCATTTTATGTATATACCACATTTTGTTTAACCATTGATAGATAAAAGGATAATTAACTCTTTATTAGGTAGATATAAACTCCTTATCAGATATATGATTTTCAAGTATTCTCTCCCATTTCATGGGTTGCCTTTTCACTCTGTGATATGCATATGTATTTTAAAAGTTCTTTTAATGTGCATGTTTTTTGAGAGGGGAATCCAGAAGCCATTCATTCTTTAGTTGATATTCATGCCAAATATTTAGAAACTCAATAACATGTCTCAAAATTCACATCATTTGATAATGTTGTAACCACTTCAGAAAGTATACAAAATCATGATTATCCTTCACCCTGATGTGATTATTATGCATTGCATTCCTATATAAAAATATATCATGTACCCCATAAATATAAATACCTATTATACACCCACAAAAATTAGAAATTAAAAATTTTTTAAGTATACAAAATCATGAAGAGTTTATAAACCTATTTTTCTTAGATCTTCCCCTTCTAGCCATAGTGACCACCTTCCCAGTATGTTCAAAGCTTAGCACTTATTGTCATCACTTAGGCACATATTTCTCCAAATATATCTGTGGCCCTGAAAGCATTAAATAGCTCCCTTGATATTGCCCTGACTTCTTGCTAAGTCTGAGAAAAGGAAGGCGGCTTTAAAAAATTGTACTTACTCCAAGAAAAAGAAAGCAATCAGGGATTACTCAAAAAACTATTCCAGTCAACAGTGTATTTGGCTAGTTACAATAATATAGAACTCACCCTCTGGAGTGATGAAGTAGGACTCCATCCCTTCATAAAAGCAAGAATCCTGACAAAACTGTCAAAATTAGCTTTTTCAGAACTGTGAAAATTACTGAAGGCATGTAACAATCAAAGGAGAGTTAATTCAAGAACAACAACTGTATTTCTCTAAGAACAGCAGCCTCACGTCCTTTTGACTTGTCCTACTCCCGTGCCCTTCTCCCCAGCTCTGTGGTAGCTTTAAAAGCTAGCAACCTCACAAACACGGTAGTTGTGAAAACCAGAAGCCCAGTAGCCAGTGGAGAATGGGAAACAAGGCACAAATTGGTTTCAAGCTCTCCAAAATTCCCATCCCCAGATAATTTTCACTATTTAAGCTGTCTGGGAACTTGTTTGAAACTTCCTTTCTCAGGGCTTGTGTTTTACATGAGCCAGAATTCATTTTGTGTGACCAGCCCTACCCTCAGGCACTTGTCAAAAGCAAACAGCTGCAAGTGTTTCACATCACAACTGCCCACATTGCAAAGGACCCAATTTTTAAAAATTTAAATTTTAAAAAATGGACAAAGTACGTGAAGAGAATTTCTTCAAAGAAGAGGTCATTTGTCAATAAACCATGGGGGAAAGAATGCTTAACATCATTAGTCATTAGAGAAATGGAGATCAAAATCACAATAAGGTACCACTTCATACCCACTAGGATAGCTATAAAAAAATAGGGATACTAACAAGTGTTGGCAAAGATATGAAGAAATTTGAACCCTTGTGCATTGCTGATGGGAATGCCAAATGGTGTATCTACTTTGAAAAACAGTTTGGAGGTTCCTAAAAAAGTTAAACAAAGTTATCATATGACCCAGCAATTCCACTCCTTAGTATATCTCCAAGAGAATAATAATGTATATCCACACAAAAATTTGTTCATGAATGGTCATAGCAGCATTGCTCTTAATATAAAAAAATAGAAACAAAATGCCCATCAACTGATGATGAACTGATAAACAAAATATGGTATATCCATATAATGGAATAAGGTTTTGATATATGCTACAAGATGGATGAACCTTGAAAATGATAAGAAGTATGAAAGAAGCCAGACACAAAAGGCCACAATTATATGCTTCTGTTTATTTGAAACGGCCAGAATAGGGAAACCCATAGAGACAGAAAGTAGACTGGTTGTGGTCAAGGAACGAGGGAGGAGAAAACGGGGAGTGAATACTAATAGGTACAGGATTTTTTTAAGGGGTGATAAAAATGTGCTGCAATCAGTGGTGACCAATGCATAACTTTGTGAATATTCTACAAAACACTGAATTGTACACTTTTTAAACGTTAATTTTATAGTATGGGAATTATATCTCAATAGTTATCTTTTTAAAAAGGAAATGATGCAGAAGGGGCCATAACCTCAAGATTTGTGATATATGAGGTATCAACACTGATGACTTCAAAATGATCTCTCCAAATCTGTTTTCTGCTCTTTATTATTAGACATTGTTTTGAAGTTATTCTGTGATTGTGCTTTGAGAAATGTTTTCTAACCTTGTCTCCTGCCAAGCTTACCTGAACTACTTAACCAACATTCGGGTTAAACATGGCCTTTGTCCTTCTAACATCCCATTAAGTAGAGTTTATACATTGGCCTTAGAATTAGTCCTTGTATAGTAGAGTGGACTAGAAACCTTTGGCTAATTTAGCATCTGCCAAGAATAAAGCTACCTCCAAGAGCTGTTCAAGGGCCATGATAAAGACAGACTCCAGTTCCACAGAGTGTATTTACTTGGTACCACCACTTCAGCTATACTCTTATGTGGTTTGACCAAGATTTAGAATATCTCATATCTTAGTAGCACAGTTCTTTATAGCCCTCAATCTCTAGACCTCTTTGGTTCCTAGATACTGTGCACAATTTTCTTCTAAGCTTATTGCCAGCCAACATTCTCCCTAAGAAGCAGGTGGTGCTTTGGGATGCCTGCTCTATTATTGGCCATTTGCAGACTTAAAAGCATCTTTGTGACATTTTCATGAGTCAGATGCCTAGCTCTGTTGATCTTTCCTTGGGCTCTGTGGAAATAATTAGTTTACTGACCAATACGCCTATATTAACTCTAAATTATACACACTTACACTGAATCTGCACATAATATTCCCATGAGACTCTGAGAGGTCAGATAGTTGTCTGATGGAGCAGGTAATTTCCACTGGAATAAAGCAGGTTTATATTCTACTCCCCCACCACCACCTTATTCATAACTTTTACCTTAATGACTTGAGACTATAGTCCACTATCCATCCTCCATTAGACACTCCACTATAGGCAGCAGAAAAATCTGCAAAAGCCTATGTGCAGATAATGTTATTTTATTTCCATGAATGGAAAAGTCCGTGTAGAACGGACTTTTGCTGTTCTGGTCCGTGTTGCTCTTACTTTCTAACTACTACTAAGGAGTTCAATTGATAACAAGATCAATTACCCCAAAATGAAAGTCATTTATTTTAGTAAGTAGCTTTCATCTTTTCACTAGCCTTACCTAAAATGCCTCTGCAAAAGTCTGTATCCATAACTGGTTCCAGGGCTAGTGGCTTAATTTAACATTTTGGTAAATGATTTTATAAGCTGATAGAGCAAGCATTTTTCTATCAGCTTATCTTGGATAGTTGACCTGGAAATACATTGTTTAAAGTTAGGGGCACTTTACTGAGGTCTGCATTCATCTACATGTATTTAGGAGTGTTCACAAGCCAAACTGGTGTGGCTGGGAGCACCTGCCTACCCAAATATTGGCTCTGACCCCAAATTGCTTTTTGTGTAAAGCCTTGGCTTTCCCTTGTGGGCATTTCATGTGGAGGACAATTGGTTTTATTTTTAGTTGAGGTCCCAGCAATGTTTCTCCACAGTCATGACACTCAACCCTTGTTCAGTTGGTTGTTAAAGCACTGGGCCCTGCATTCACCTGGCCACATAGAATATATGCAGGCCAATCACTTGCCAGGGAGGATGCTCTTGAATCCATTACTGCTTAATAATTATTAGAAGTTCACTTGAGTCAGCATCCATAGTACTGTTCTTACCAAATTCTATGCTGCCGTTTGTATAGTAATCCTACATGGGGGAGCACACTAAGAAGTTAATTGGTGAAACATGTCGCATTTACTGTAAGAATGTATTGAGGATGTATCAGGACCCAGGAGAGAAATTTTGAATCTCTGAAGAAGACATTTTTGTGCCTTTCCTAAACAACTGATTTAACTCTACCTCAAAGACACTCTAAACCATGTAATTGATCCTATTCCCTTCTTCATTCTGGCCATAAGGAAACTCTGAGGCAGGTTTACAGCACACTCTAACAGTACTCAGCACTTATAGTGCATGAACTCATTTCAGCTACATCTTATTTTTCTACCCTTCTATTACCTCGTCCCTGTTTTCTCACTGACTTTTTTTTTTATCTTTGCTGGTATTTTTGTAAGCCACTTCAAACACATCTTGCAAAGAGGACAGATAAATAAATACATTTTTGTAATAGTGCTGTGTGAAGGATAGTTCTACAAAGCAGTAGGATAAACATCTTATCAGAAAAAGGGACTTCTGTAGAATCTCTGTGGGTAGACATTCTATTCTCACATAATTAAAAAGTCATAATAGGAATATGTTACAGCCCACCTAACCAGGAAACTGAGATAGAAATGTTAATTGAGATTGTGGAAACTGCAAAATTAGGCCAGGTAGTAATAATGAGAGACTTTAATTACTCAATCATAGATTGGCAAAATGCCTCACAGGGACAAGGGTTGGAAGTGAGATTTTTAGATAAGAGAAATTACAGCTTCTCAGAGAAAGTAGAGAAGGAGACTGTATGCTCAGGGAATATTCTAGATGGGGATCTGACACTGGATGGAAACTGGTCCACAGGGTGATGCAAAAACATTAACACTGACCACAGGCAATTTAATTTCATAGCCTTGTGGGCAAGTTAAAATCCACTACATGTCTACCTTATATTATAAAGTGTCTTATGATAAAAATGAAAGTTAGAATTTTAAAATTCAATAACAAAAAACAAACCAAGAGAATATTTTCAAAGCAACTTATCAGCAATCCAGGGAAAATTCCAAGGGGTTATGATAATCCTCAGTGGCTAGTTGACAGAGTCAGAGATGTAATTGCTGGGGCAGGGGAAGGGAGATGTCTTCAAAAAGCAGGAAAAAAAGC
The DNA here is from genome assembly GCF_000951045.1 of Mandrillus leucophaeus. Taxonomy (NCBI): domain Eukaryota; kingdom Metazoa; phylum Chordata; class Mammalia; order Primates; family Cercopithecidae; genus Mandrillus; species Mandrillus leucophaeus. Next base: position 120,039 of record NW_012101535.1, on the reverse strand, counting down.
AATGGAAGAAGACATGTAAACACACAAAATATACAGGTGAGGAATAACTTAAAATTATACAAAAAACAAAAAATATCATGCATCACGTAGAGGATTCCAAAGGTCCCGGGAAAAGTGAGCCAGGGAAAAGAAAAGAAGAAAGTTAACAAAACGAGATCTCTTTAAAATAATGGCACCAAAGCTGAACAAAAGGAGAAAGAAGTAGCAAAATGTTGATAAAGTCTTTGCCTTAATTTTCAGAGAGATTCGCCTCTAATAAAATATCCCTTGAAACCCAGGTAAGAATAAAGACTACTACAAATATAATCACTGATCATAATAAGCTAATAAGCTAATGCACCCAAAAATGTAGATAATTTGGAGACTTTGGGGGTAAAATATTCAAAGAAGAAATAGAGCAATTTTTAGTTACACTGTGTACCTGTCATAGATTACCTCTGTCTTAGAAATACTGAGCCAAGGCAGGGGAATGATGACTAAATAGAGGCTCATTGTACACTTTTTACTTTTTTTAATAAAATCTACCTGGAAGAAAGAGAATATAGCTTATGAATGGGTGAACAAATTAATAGTTTTGGTGCCATATATAAAAATACATTAAAAATGGTTAACCAAGAAAATATTTTTAATTGAGTTAAGATTTGGGGAAAGGGATGACAGCATGATGATTTTAGGCAAAAGAAGTATAAAAACACAGTGTGCCAGAGATCGGTTCCAGGCCTAGTGATTTAATTTAACATATTGGTAAGTGATCCGAGAGAGGGAGAAAACAGCAAATGCGCTAATAATTCTGGTTATTACAGAGGCATAACTATCAAGAAAAATCTACATGTGTTTTGGAGGATGCAAATAGAGAGTAAAACAATGGATGAACAATACCTCTAGGAATAAATAAATCAAATTTTCCTCATAAAAGGAGAATTTCAATTTGAAAAAATATTCCAAATATAATAATGTTCTTCCTAACTTTCTACCCAGATCCTTTCTTTCTAAGTCATCTACACACTGAGGCAGTCCGCAGGAGTGGAATCTGTCTTTCACAGCCATCCTCTCAGAAACACCATTCCTGGAGTCTAGGGGCTGCTGGGGCTAGCAGGCAAGCCCTGTTTGGGCACAGTTTGTTTCAATAAAAGCAGCATCATTCATAGTTTATAGTGCCTTGCCATGCACAAGTCATGTTCCTATCCAGTGCTGCATTGCATCCTGTCACAATATGTTATTCATTTCATTTACAGATCAGGAAAGTGGGGGGTAGTAAACACAAAAGCAAGGCTACCTGGCTCACCTCCACTACTGGATGTGCTTCCAGGGCTAGTCCACACCCCCACCAAACACCCTTCTCCGAAATATTAGGATAAAGAGACACTCTGAAACTTGTTAAAAAGAGAGTTTTGGACAAATTTAGAAGAATGCAAATCACACAGTGGATAATAAATGAAGATGATTCATTAACCAAGAAGTACCACTAAGGGAAATGAAAATAAATGCAAAGAGTTTTGGCAGACTTTGAGAGGAAAGGCTATTCCAGGTTGACATCTGGGAAGTTCATCTTTCCATACTCGAAATCTCACATGAAACTGCTCTTGCTAAGTGAGTCCAAAACTGAAGTTGGTTCTCCAGCCCTGAATACTTCACTTCTTTCAGAAGTCCATTCCAGCTCTTGAGGTCTGCACTGCTCTGCTGTGACTGACTCCCGCCATCCAGCCCACAGTCTCTGGGGTATGCCGTGCTCCTGCTCCCCTGTGCAAGCATCTCTATCCCCTCTGATACTAGAGAATCTCCAGCTCGTCCCTCCAGATGTCACACAGCACTTCCCTGTGGAGCCTTGGCCTGCTGCTACCCTTGGTCTACTTTGTAAGTGCCTTCTTGGCTGCCGCCCAGATCCTCACCCTGGTCACTGTCTCTGGCCTTTGTGTTGCCCTGTTCTCCTGTGAATACAGGAGAGGGAGCCCACTGAAAGATCTCACTTCAGCAGACTGTAGGAAATGCAGGATTTGCAACCTTTTACTAACATGAAGTCGAAGCTGCAAATCAATCCAGTGTCTGTAATCCCCCTGATTGCATCTCTTTAGGAGAAATTTTGTAAGTGAAGTGATTTGCAGGTGGTCTCTTTGATGCAGATACCTGGGACAAATTGTAGAGTCTGGTTTGAAGAAGCAAGACTGTGAAGGACTCAGTACTCTTATCATCATGCTGAGTATGCGTGGCATACACTAAACTCTTTTTTTCTGGGTTTGCCTTTTTCTCCAGCCAGTGAGAAAACTACTAAATATCTTGTTCTAAGATGGTTTTGTTCTGGTCCCTATACAAGAGACAAGCTTGTTTTAAAAGGAGATTTGAAGAAGTGGTAAAGAAAATAAATGATCACTTTGTACTTCCAAATTATGACAAAGAAGTTGAGGATGTTTTGACAGTAAACATATATGAGATCCTGAAATAATAATAGAGTTGTATACTAACTTTGACCTCTGCAAAGAGAGCTGAAAGTAAATGTTCCTCTCAAGAGCTGAAAAAAAAAGCAATTTTGTTAAATGATGATAAATAATACGTATAATTTAGACAAACATGTACCTAATGCCTAAATAAGACGGACCTAATTTTAAGAATGTTGTGAAGGAACCTGAAAAGTGATTTGAGCCTATCTCTTCCCAAGACAGTATATTAAGGTGTGTAAGAACATGGACTCTGGAGCCAGGCGGCATGGATTCAAGTCCCAGTCTGATACTTAGCTGTGTGACCTCGGGCAATTTGGTAACATCTATGATCTTGGTTTTCTCAACTATGTGAAAGGCATAATAGTCTCAACCTTATAGAATGTAATGAATAATATCGAAAAGCCTCTAGAATAAATAAATTGAGAAACTTACTACCTCACGAGGCAACCAGATCCTCACTTCTGTCTTACCTTCAGCTGAAACTAACCCCCTCACAAAATTCCACTTATTGGCCTAGTTTGGCAATATAAAATACTCACTTTTCCAGATGGCAGCCCTTTAAATATTAGAAGACACCTACAGAATTTCCTTCTTAAAATACTTCTTCACACTGAACAGACTCATTTCTTTGAATTTGTCATATGTGACAAACTCAATGTGTTGGTTAGTCCAGCAGCTGATTCCAACCTCTTTTATTCTTTCTTCCTTGCTTCCTCCCACTCCAGTGCTAGGTGCCAATATTTGCTTTCCTAGCACCCCCTTACATCTAGGAATAGATGGGTGGTCAAGCCCTGACCAAGAAGACCCAGGAGACATAAGGAAAGTTTTCTTGGGGACTTTTGACTTTTTGATAAAAGAGATGGAGTCACCCACACTGTCCGCTTTGCCCCTTCTTCCTGCCTTTAACATGGATGTGATGCCTGAAGCTGTGGTGGTTGTCTTGCAACCACGAAGCCTCAGGCATGGCGATGCTAAAGATGGAGGAACAGACATACGCAAAGAGCGTGGACCTTGATGTCAGGGTTGAGCTGCTGAATAGGTGCCAGTAATTGTGCATAATGCATATGAAGAGAGAAAGAAAAATGTGCAAAGTGTTCAGGTTTGATGGATCTGTGGAAGCTCTTTGTACTATTTTAACACTTTTCTGTATGTTTGAAATTATGTTAAAATAAAAAAGTGAAAATGACATGTTGGCAAAAATATCTATGCAAAAGGATATTGCAACATTTGTTTTTATGAGCAAAAGATCATCATGACCTAAGTGGGCATCTTTGGGAGAACTCTTAAGTAAATCATGTATACCCATACTAAGGGCAGCCCTTGAAAAGAATGAAATATGTCTCATTCTTTACTGACCTAAAAAGTCCTTCAAAATATATTGTAAAGTGAAAAACAGCAAGCTATGTAATAAGATGCCAAGTATGATTCACATGTGTGCAAAAACACAGAATATTCTCTCTGAGTGTGTATAAATTGTTAGAAAATGGGCTGGAAGGATATACATCGACATCTAAAGTGTGGCTGTTTTCAAGAATGAATGTTAGACTGGGGGTGGAAGTGAAAAATTTGGTGAAGCAAAACTTTTACATTTTACTGTCCTTTGAATTATTTTTCAATTAGTACGAATATATATATTTAGAAAAATAGGTTTTCCCTCTCTGTGCCATATGTGAACACTGCACTAGTATTCCTAAGTGATGAATCTTGTTCATGCTATGTGCTAAGGCCCATTCTCAGCTTTATTCACTGTGATGCTTTTTGATAGGGTTCTGTTCCTGTTTCTAATTCATCCTTCTTTGGTGTTCTTTTGTCATTTTTGTACATATCTCTGAGGATATGAGTCCACCAAAGGCAACAGGAGAGGCCTTAAGAGTGCCTTTCACTACTTGTCACTGGTTTTTTTCACTGCAGCTGTGTAGAACACTAAGAAGAGCATCGGTTTAGACCCTGCAGGCCCATCTCAGGCCATGAGACTACACCCTAACTGGGAGAAATAAATGTCACTGTCAAGTTCAAATGAAAATGCATCTTTTTTGTAGGAAAATGTGTAGCTACACACATTTTATGGTCAAAGACTGCCTTTTTCATGTTTGATTTTTCAAAATCTCACAAGGGTGAACAAAAAATGTTCTTTTTATTTATCATCTCTCCATGCTTCCTCATTAAAATAAAGAGAAGCTAACATTATAACAGTGTTGATTAATTACTGATATGAAGCATTTAAATGTGTCCCCATTTCTTCGTCTAGGAACACTTGGAAAGAGGTGACAGGTATTCGGGACAGTGCAGAGTGTCGTGAACTGTGGAACTGCCTTTCTTTTCTTGTAAGCAGACAGGAGAGCTTGCTACTAATTTTACTTCAAAAACTGTTTGCTTCCAAATTCTCAAACTGGCCAACACAGATGTGTTTGCCTGAAGGTCTCCATTGCCTATTTCACTCTCTATGTTTTAGAGAATGCAGAAAAGTATGAGTCTCCACTTTACTTAACTGTATCAATCAAATTATAGTAATCCCTAGAAATAATTCGAGTATTTGGAGTATCTATAATATTCAGTTGTCACCAGTGAGAGAAGCAGCAGAAAGAAAATAGACAAATACATGAAAGTAAAATTACTTATTCTTTTTGGCTTCTCAAAGTTAGAGAAAGACCAACTGCAAGAACTGGAGAAATACATGTAGTCAAGTGCTCTAAGGGATACACAATTCTCTCTTCCTCCCTCCCCACTCCCCACCTCTTTTCTCTCCCTCCCTCATTCCTCCCTGCCTTCCTCTACCTCAGAAAGTAATCTCATCCTTTCGTCACATATTATTGAAATCCCAGTTCTTTAAAAAACTCTCATTTTTGCCCAGACTGAGAGCATGTCATTTGGAAGTGATGTGCAAGGCAAGAGATAACCAGGTAGAACTCAGCGATTCGCCACAGAAAATGGTTCCATGTTTGGCCGTAATGCTATCAGAGTCTGTCCCTCAATAGCTCTTTACTGCTCTGAGCTCAGAATCTGCTGATTCAAGACTTTGCCTGCATGGGGAGGCGTGAGGGTGGGAGAGAAAGGGAAGCCTAGCAGTGCAGAAAGAGTTAGGAAGAAATATTAATAGTTCTTCCAGAACACATAAGGGGATTTTTTTTTTTTAACATAGAAATAGTGCCCCCTCCCCTTCTTTGCCTCTCTCTACCTCTCGTTCTGTGTCTTCATTTCATGCTGTGGTTGTGTTGATTGGGAGAAAAGAATCTTCTCAGCTAGCTGCTTAGTACCAAGCAGATGCACTCAGTTGAAAATGGTTAGCGGTTAGGGGTTAGCCAAACACAGGCAGCAGATGTGATAAAGCTAAGTACGGATGTTTGGGTGGTGCGGTAATGGGAATTCAAAAAATGAAAGACTTCAAATCACCAAAAGCACATTGGAGCACACATACATTTCCATTTGTATAGGTTCCAGAGAGAATCAGCACACACCCCAAATGGGCTGACAAAATAGAAACATCTAGGAATAAGTTAGATATGATTCTATTTCATTAATAATTCATCTTTCAGTTCTAATAATTTCATACAAATTCAGAGAGAGATACCAAACTTTCATTGTCTTTGGACCCTATGGATTTTAAATGGTTATATTTTTGTTTAGCAATTATCCTCTTGTTTTAATGGTGGCTCTTAAACTTTTCCTTTATTTGAATCCAAAAGTATTTTAAATTCATTGAATAAATAAGTTATCACTTTTCAAAACTTTTGTTCTAGTATTGGCTTTCTAACTTTCCCTTGTGCTTAAATCATGGAGTTTTAGTCATGAACACATTCATGTCCTCATTTATCAATAATGATCTTGAAAGTATAAAGGAAGCTCCATCAGAGTGAGGTAATAAATTCACAAATTATATTTATGTTTCCACATATTTTAAAGTGCCTCATTTCACATCAGGAGGCCAGACTCTTCAATATTATTCTGTGATGATGTCTTCAATCAAAAGAAGGCATTAATTAAGGAAACTGATAAGGAGCTTTGTGGATCAAAGTGAACATAAAGGCATAAGCCATTAATGTTTACACTTTTATTTATTTCTATTTAGTTGATCTTAGTTATTTAGTTATGCAAATAATTTATCTACTATTTTGGAGAGTGAGAAAGGGAAGGAGAGAGTCCAGTCTTCATTGTTTCCCCATCTAATAAATCAACTTGATCTTAATGTTGAACTGCTTTTCATCTGGCTCTTATCTTTCCTTCCTATTCAGTCATGCCAGCACTTAGTAGCCTCCAGTACTCTTTCTTTTTTCTCACAACCTCAAACCTAATGCCAAGCCACATCTACACTTAAGCTCCCTTGACACATGCACATATATACTGTGGCTAATAATAAATTACATGTATAGGGGAACTGGAATTGTGTCTGTGAATGAGAAAAAAATCTGTAAGTAACTTTATCCATCATCTTTACTCTTTAACTCCTGAAAATACTCTTGTATTTTGATGTGTGATTTTCACCATCACCATCTATTACTGTCAACCAGTAATGATGGTTGCAAGCAAGGTGCTTGAATTTATACTCGTGCGAATGGCATAGAATTTCTATTTCTCACCTGGATTGATGCTCCAGGTAATTATTACAAAATCTGACAAAAATGGGTGATCTCATTTAAGCTAATCAATTAAAAGGTAAAACAAAAAAAGAAGCCTAATTTATAAATTCACTGGTACAACACCTTATTTATCTATAATTATTAAGAAATTTTCAAAATTATTGAATCAATAATTTCAGTATCAAATTTATTTTACTTTATATTTATTTTACTTTACATTTATTTTACTTCAACTGTTTTAATAAAATAGAGATCTACAATATCTTACATGCCTCTGCTTTTCTAAAATAGAGAAAAGTGAACATAAAAACTTCTAAAACACTCAAAATTGCTATTAGTATCATTAATTATTACAATTTTATTTTCAAAAAAAAAAACTAAAAAGAAAAGAAAATATGGGTGCACTGAAAATTTCTCATGGACTAAGTCTATGCCAAGTCCTGTGCTAAGGCCACTTTTTCATAAGTGCCTTAAGAATAAGATAACCAGCCCTATACACTAGGAACTCCTAAATGACTTGGATCCTGTGCTAAGATCTTCAGCAGTGTCCATATGTAGGACAAATCAAAAGACTTTCACCACCACTATCATTATCATCATTACCACCATTATCACCATTATCACCATCATCATAGCTGGCATTTATTCCAGATAGTTAACATTATCTCATTCAATCTTCACAGCATCAATAGGAGGTCTGCAGTATTATTTTGCAGAAGAGGCAACTGAAGTTTAAAGGGGTTTTATAATGTCCACAAGGCCATACAGCTGGGACATTATGGAAAGCCTATACTCATTATCATTAAGCCAAACTTACATGGTCCTACAAATCTACAGAGTTTTATCCCTGTGGTGTCTGATATTCCCTGAGATAGACCCCTGACACCAGCATTTATGTCCACTTGCACATTCACTTTCACGACCTTTCAAATTCCTCACCTCCCAGTTTCACACCTACCTTCTATTCAAATCAGCCCCACTGCATAACTGGCCACAAACGCATCCCACCAATATGAATGTGCCCTGGGTTATAACATCTCCTTCCACTGCTCTACCCTCCAGCCTTCTCAACTTTCCTACTTCCCCACTCCCATGAAACCCTTTTCTCCCTCTCCATCCTTCTATGCCTCTCCCTGACCTCCACTCACTGGACTCACTATCAGTTCATCTGACTTGTTCAACTTCATGAGCCCCTTCTGGAAAACTTATCCTTGATTCTTGGGTTGACTATTTTTAACATGGCCTTCAGCCACTCTAGCTTCTCAGACTTCCTCCCTCACAAACTGCTGTTCACAGCTCTCTTCCCTTCTCCCGTTCCATGTGATGCTTCTGAATACAAAGTCAACCTAGACTTGCATAAGAGTAAGATGCAGTCAAGAAACACCAGCCACTGTTTCCTAATATGTGATGCTTGGCAAAACCTTTGTTCATTTTCCTACTTCCCAAAGTTAACACTCTAAGACTCATGTTTTCCTGGGCCCACATTTCAGGACTCTACAACAGGAGTATACAGAACCCTAAATCCTACTTTGAGGCTATTCAAGTTGCACTAAGTCACTTTTTGTTTTCATCCCTCAACACCTGTGGTTGTCCACATTCATTCTCTTATCTTTCTTCCATCTCTAAGAAAAAGAGATAGTCTCTTTATTATCATTTGAACTCTCACATCTCTGTTCTGCCACCCAAATACATCCTCCCCTTAAAGAACTTTGCTCTTCATTTTTTATTTCCAGCCTCTCTTTGCAGGGCCCTTTTCTTCCAAGACACTCAGATGTCCTCAATCCTGGAGAGCAGTGCTTTACTTTTTCTCTGCTCATCCCTCTAATGACCACTCTCATTCTCTTTTTTTTCACTGCCATAGTTTTTGAATGAATGATTTTCTACCATGTGACTTTTATTCTCATCAGTCTCCAGAAATGGATTGCTTCTCTAAGACTCCAGTAAGGGTCCCTTCTCAAATTCAGTGACCTTTTCTCTGCATCATTTTCCTTATCTTTCTGAAACAACACATTTTGTTTCCCACACCATTTTTCTTACAACTCCCTTTTTTAGTTTTCCATTATCTTGCATTAGTTTGTTTGAATTCCTTCTATTTTTCTACATAGTTTTCTGTTTCTTTAACCGGTCCTGCTTCATCTTCCCGCTCACTAACTCTCCCTATACGTAGGTCTTTAATGACCACAGTCTTTTTCTTGGATTAATTCACTCTTATTGTTTCAGTTATGCTGATAAAAGAAATCCTCCTCCTCCCTTGACAGTGCACCTAAAACCAGTCCCATTTCTTCCACTAGCCACAGGACAGCTCCTTAAATGTTCTCTCACAGCTCAAACTGATACACCAAAGTGTTGTTTTGCACAACAGTACACACACACACACACAAAATAAAGTCTCCATTCCTCAGCACTGTGCCTTGTTGTCATTAAGTATTGTTACTACCTTTGAAAAATACCTGTCACACATCCCCTTCACCCTATTCCCAGACTAGCTCAGGCCATCAGCATGTTGTGATTTTGTAACATCTTCTTAACTATATTCCTCTCTGATTTACTGTCCAGCTAAACCTTTCCATTACAGAACAGTTTATTTTACTAACAAAGTCATTCATATTATTTTAGAAGTTTATAAAATAAAGATATTTTAAAAATCTGACTTATAAACCCATCATTAGATACAACCTCTAGTAATATTTCAATGCATTATCAGCGTTTCATATACAACTTTTCAATATTTTATAAATGGCATCATACGTTGTGTTTAAAACTTAAATATATATCATGAATATGTTCAATGTCAAGAAGAACGCTTCTTCATCATCACATCGTTGGATAAAATTTACGTAACCATTGGTAAACATTCAACTTGTTTTCAGTATTTGGATTTATAAACAATACTGTGAAACACATTCTTGAAGCTAAATTTCGTATACACACTTTTATTTAAGCAAAATTTTTGAGTCAGAACGGGTATTTTTAAGGCTTTTGACATAAATTGCAAAAATTGCTCGTCAGAAAGGTTATAACAATTTGGAATCCCACTGCATGAAAAATGTCTGCTTTCTTGGACCTCATGCACACTGGGTACCATTTTTTAAAAATCTATCCCAGGTGAGTGAAATGGTAAATTGAAGTAGAATCTCTTTTTATATGTTTGTTAGCCATTTGGAGTCAAACATACTAGGAAAAAAACAAACAAACAAAAAATAATTGTGTGCCTATAGTTCACATGGAAAGGAGGAAAGGAGGGTAGAGAGAGAAGGCTAGGCAGCTAAAACAGAGCTATAGTCCTCATACAACACAGGGTTCAGAACTACTCTAATCCCCATCAGCTCTTAATACGTAGAATATTTAAATATCTCCACTAGAGATCTCCCCTCTTCCTCCCTTTGCCAACCCAAGTAAATAACAGCATCTAATGTTTTGAGGTAGAATACGGAGAGGCAGCACACGTGTATGTTTCTTCATTGCTTCTATTAGCTTCAAAGCACCCTTTAAAACGTGCCATTTCAATGAGAGTTATACAGCTGTCAGCTCACCGTCTCCTCTAGCTTCCGCACAACAAAAGTGAGATCTCCAGCCACATGCTCATTATAGAATTCCACTCCAACTAAACAAGTTGGATACACTATGAAGCTCACTGAGCAGGGTTTGACTGGTATGGAAATGTATCTGCCTTTGATCCTGGCAAAATGTGTTGGTTGGAAATTTGGGATCTGTCAGAAAAGGAGGTAGTTTTAAATGAAGGTGAGGTGAGGTGAGATTTCAAGATATGATTTGGGGAAGACGGAGAAGAATTATCAGTGTGAAGCCACGAGAAAGACTTGGATACACTGTAAAGAAAGAGTGGTCATTATCACCCAAAGCATTTATACCACACCACTGTAGATATATTCAGCTTTGGATGGGGTTTCTTATTATAATTGAAGGTTTAAATTCTACCTTCTCCCTCACAGCCAGATTAGGGAGATGTTCTTAATCCTCTCTCCTAGGGGTTGCCAAAAATGATCAGGGATTTGAAATATGACACAGCACATTGACAGAGCTATAGAAGAAGAGTTTCAATAATTTTTGTTTTTCTGAAATCTAGGATAATGACTTTTCCTTTCATCTGTAATTTCACTTAAAATTAAAATTCAAAAATTAGATCACATAAATTCTCTCAAATGTTTAGATAAGTTTCCATTTGGTCATCCTGAGCTTTTCAATTCTAGAATCTCAAGCCCAGAAAGGAAAGTCATTTGGCCCTGACTCCTCCTTCTACAGTTAAGGGAATGAGAAGTCCCAAAACGTGAGAATGCACTCAGGTTCCCTCTGCAACCATGTAGGGGAGTAAGAACTAGAATCCTGGCTTTGGAATCCGGAACCAGTGTTCTTTAGGACACAACCAATTTCCTGTCATAACATTCCAGGGAAGATTCCTTCCTTTATGGGTCTGAGATTGGAAAGCAAAGCAGAAATAAATTCCATGGATTCAGGGGCAGATTCTTTTGTAAAGAGCGTCAGCTCTCTGTGGTCTCCCTTCCACTACATTCACCCCAGGCTCCTCATTTTCTTTATCATTCCCTTCAGAGGACTAGACCTGAATCTGCTTGACTTGTAAATTAAATATCTGGAGTTGGAGTGACTGTTCCCTTTAATGACTATTATTTGATTATGTTCATAACTTTACTTGTAATGCTTAAATTATTTTTAGCACTTTTAGCTCATATGTGATTAATCTTTAATGATAATTTGACAGTTTACTGACACATTTCTAAATGATCTGTAATTAATTTTAAAGCATAACTCATTTTTTTCTAATTTCACACTTGCATTTATTTCATTATATGTGTTGGATTAAATATAGTAATGTTCCATTTGATCAAAACATATATTTTAAGTCTCACATTGCTGAAATGAAGTAGGGAATTTTGACAACATACAATTACATTTTTCAAAATTTCTGAACATAAAATTTATATAAACCCTCATCCTCCAAATATATTTATTACATTCAATGCAAAAATTAAAAATCAGAAACTCAGAGCCTAACAAAAATTCAATTCAATCCTGAGACTAAGAACTAGGTCCTGTAGCTCTCAGTCCAATTCTCTCTCTTCCCTGTCACTCGCTTCATTTTTTTTACAGCTACTACCCTAAAAGTTATTGCAAAGTGAAATACACTTTATCGAGGGTATGAGCTGCTAGGGACTGGGGCAAGCAGCAAGAAGAGCAAGAGAGATTTAAATCAGCAACTTTGGAGAGAAGCAATAAATATTATCAAGAACTAAGTCAGGGGTCAAGAGCAAGATTCCAGAGAGGGCTGACATGATGTCATCATTAAAATGTCACCCCAGGCGCGGTGGCTCACGTCTGTAATCCCAGCAGTTTGGGAAGCCGAGGCAGGTAGATCACCTGAGACCAGGAGTTCGAGACCAGCCTGGACAATATGGTGGAAGCCCGTCAATACCAAAAATACAAAAATTAGTCAGCTGTGGCAATGCACACCTGTAATCCCAGCAACTCGGAAGGTTGAGACACAAGAATCCCTTGAATCAGGAGGCGGAGGCTGCAGTGAGCTGAGATGCACCACTGCACTCGAGCCTGGGACAGAGTGAGGCTGTCTCAAAAATAAATGAATAAATAAATAAAATGTCATCTAGAGAAGGTCAAACCCACTGGGAGGAAGTTCACCTTCTTTTTGCCGTGGAATGCCTCTTGTTCCCTCTGCACAATAAACCCTCCTGGTGCCTGCCATTCCCATCTTTTGCAGCTGTTTCTTCCATGTATTTTTGGAATATGGTTTGTTTTCGATGTGATTTTGCAGGCTCTGCATTTTTCAGGAACTCTTTCACAATTTCTAGTGTACCAAAGAATCTTCTTACATTTTCCAGTATGGTTATCGAAAGACACTCTACTAACATGTAATTTAATACAAAGATGTGTTCTCAAACAAGATTCACTAAATATTTGGTGAAATGCCAAATTATGACAGCCAGTAATCTCAACAAATGGAGAAAATGTTACACAAGAAAGCGTAATTACTAGAAGTAGCATAACAGTAAACTAACTTCAATTAACTACCTCAAAAACATATTTAAAATATAGTATGTGCATGTATACATACATACATGTGCAATAATCATTTAGAGATCACAGATATTAAAAACTAGATTGTTGAAGTCATAAATTCAATAGATGCCTACAAAGCAAAATGCACTTGGGAGAAGAACGATTAACAAGCTGGAAGTTTAAGTCAAGGAATCTTACCAGAATGAAGCAAAAATGAATAAATACATGAGTATGACAGCTAAATGAAGACGCAAGGCCAAAAGTTCTATCATCTGATTAAAAAGAGTTCAAGAAAAGAAAATAAAGAAAATGTAAGGGAGTAAATTCATGAACACATAGATAAAATTTCCAAACACTGAGAAAATAAATTAGCCCTTTTGATTAAACGGGCTTAGCAAGTATCAAGTAGAATAAAGATCCAACATGCACATACATGCACATACACACTTATTTACATCACAGCAACATTTCAGGACACCAAAGAAAAAAGAGAAGATTCTAAAATATTTTATGGGAAATAAAAGAGTATATACAAAGGGACAAGAATAAAAGAGGAAGCAGAACATACTAGTTACAAGCTAGAGTGCATGGATTTGAATCTGACTCTATCATTTGCAAACTATGTGACTTCAGACAAGGTATTTATCCTCTTGCATCTTCATTTTTCTCATTTGTAGAATTGGATGGTAATAATAGTAACTTCTCATAATCTCATAGCTAAAGGAAAAAATGAGTTAATACTTAGAAGCACATAGGACAATGTCTGGCACATAGTGTATTCTATATGTTTTTTAAATAAAATTAAAATCAGACTTTTCATCAGTCATACTGGATGGAGGGAGACAATCAATTAACAACTTTGAAGTTCTGAAGGAAAATGCTTCTGAATATAGAATGCTGTATTAAGCTAAACTGCCATTCAAGTGTGAAAGCAAAATAAATGCATCTTCAATTTTGGTCAATTCTTGACCTTCAAAACTTCAAGGACTCCCAAAGTTTACCATCCACAGGCTGTTTGTGATAAAAAAGTACTCCATCAGGAAGAATACACTGTAATAATATAGGACCTGGAACATCATAAAGCCAACACCCAAAGAGGTCAATGTTCTAATAATCATGTAACTACTAAATGTAGGAGTTAGGATTGAATCCATATGTCTTGACTAGGGCCCAGTAATTTTTTCTCATGTTTCCATAACAGGAATTCACAAATAACTGGGTATATTCAGGTCTCAAGTTGCTTCCATGACAGCGAGATCCTACTGCCGTAGAACTGTACACATATGAATACAACAAACCCCACGTGGCTTTGGAATTTTAAAACAAGTTGTGCTCAGTGATAACGGGGATGTTTAATCAAGAAAACATTCACTGTCAGCCTTAATGATATCAACATCCTCATTTTTCTATATACTGGAGAGTATGTAAATATAGTATTTCCAAGAAGCAGTTAAAGTATTCGTTGAATAACACAGTTTAAATTATCCTAGTTGCTCCTCCAAGCTCTGATAATTAGTCTTAGGTAAGCTTGACTAGAGTTATTGCCGTTGTTGCTTGGTTTGTTTGTTTTTTACTATTGGAAGGCATATTTGCTACTAATTTGCCTATAGTTACTTTAGGCAGTTTATTTAAAATCTCTACTCCTAGTTTGCTTAACTATTGATACCAATACCTATTTTGCTGGACTCCTGTGTGGATTTAACCATTTAAGCCAACACAGTAAAGTACAGAGAGAAATGATTGGCCTAGAATGGATGTCAGCCAAATAGCTGCTCCCTCCTATTCTCTCCCCTCATGCACAAAACAACACATGTGCAAAGAAATTTCAAGAAAGGAGGTTTTCTTCTCCTTTTTCCATTCTTTCTTGCCTCTGACTTCTTTACTTTAGCTTCTGGGATGTGGGGTTTTTTTCTTACAGGCATTAGTGAAAATTATTTTATTTAGAGGTATTTAAGGTCTTAATCCTTTCTCTTCACTCAGAATTTTCAAAATGTCTAGATGGCCTTTGAAGATAGAAAACAGCAAAGATGAGACATGAACTGAGAATCACATGCATAGATACAAGAATTAAATTAGGACAGTGAGGTCTGTTTCAACGTTAGTATTTTGAGTTCCAGATAAATGTAAACGTGCTTAGGCATTATAATATGTTCTGTTGGTCTCATATTACAAACTATTTCAAGATTATTCAGAGAAAAGAATCTCCACCCCCCCAGCACAGATATGAGACTGCTATTCAATATTCATATGAGAAATACATGTGGGACACCCTTGACTGCAGTCTCCACATAGGACAGTCACTGGGAAGTATCTGCCTGAGGAAGATCTTCTCCCGTGTGGCACAAATGCACATTCTATTAATAAACATTCTTTGCTTTAGAACCAAAGGGAAATTCTGGCTTGAAATTATTTTATAAAAGACAACGGTTACTGTGTGTTTCTTCTATGCCTGCATATGTCTAACATATTTTAAGGAAAATCTTTCTTTTTAAAAAATTCATCTATAGATTCGATGTGTTAAAGGACATTCCTTACGTTGTGCAAAGATTTGCTATCGTATTCCTCTTAAAACAACCTCCCTTAAAAATTTTAATTCATCTACAAAACCACTTTACTTGCCCTATTTGCTTTAGGTACAAGAATTGGGAAGCAAAGGTGAGTGAGGGTCAGGCACGGTGGTTCGTGCCTGTAATCCTAGCACTTTGGAAGGTAGAGGTGCGAGGATCACTTGAGGCCAGGAGTTTGAGATCGGTCTGGATAACGTAATAGGATCCCATCTCTATAAAGAAAAAATAAAAATAAAAATAAAATTTGCCAGGTGTTGTGGTGCATGCCTATAGTCCTACCTACTCAGGAGGCTGACATGAGAGAATTGTTTGAGCCCAGGAGGTTAAGGCTACAGAGAGCCATGGTCACACCACAGCATGAGAGCCTGGGATGACAGTGAGACCCTGTCTCAATTTTTTAAAAAATGAATGAAAGAAAGAGTTTTTGTTCAACACGGGTTCCATAATCTCACTATGCTTAGAAATATGTCAGCACAGAGCTTTCCCCATTCTCTCCCTTCTTCCCTTAATTATCTGTTCTTTTATCGCTCTCCACGAAAATGCAGGAGGCATTAGGAAAAGGTGCTAACTGTGGCTACTTAGACATCTTGGTGTCCATTTTAAGGATACATTTTCTTACCTTCGAAAGTGAAATTAAGGTGTTTTCACTTCTCCCTCTGCCTGAAAATTACATCCAAATACCAAGGAGAAAAAATAAGGAAGGAAACAAATGTTTCCATTGACAATTGAAGTATAACAGGGAGAGGGA
>NW_012101535.1:98703-103617 GCF_000951045.1 Mandrillus leucophaeus | reverse complement strand
GACAGAGAGAGAGAGAGAGAGAGAGAGAGAGAGAGAGAGAGAGAGAGAAAGGAAAGCAGATGGGTAAGTAGTAAATTACTTAGAGGAATGAAAAAGGTAACAAGTGAGGAGGAAGCCAATTCAACCCCAGAACCCCAGAAGGCTCAGTAAGTGTCAGATACTTCGGAAGACAAGGTAGAGGAGACCTGAAAACAGAAATTGTTTAGTCTGTATAAGAAACAGTTAGAAGACCCGCCAAACTCGGCTCCTGTAGTTCCAGCCACTTGGGAGGCTGAGGCAGGAGAATGGCGTGAACCCGGAAGGCGGAGCTTGCAGTGAGCGGAGATGGCGCCACTGCACTACAGCCTGGGCGACAGAGCGAGACTCCGTCTCAGAAAAAAAAAAGAAAAGAAAAGAAAGAAAGAAAAGAAAAGAAAAAGAAAGACCCAACAGACTCATATCACTTAATTACATAGTCAAGTGATCAACTTTCCCACCTTTAGGGAATTGGAAGTATATTATCTGGAAAATTAGAACAAGAGAACTCCAGGCTTGGATCAGCTAGCATGGAGGAGGTAGGGGGTGAAATGCCAAACTACAGTGGAAGGGCCCATTAAGTGAAAAACAGCTGAATAGGGAAACCCCTCCCCAATGTTCTTTCCCACCCAGTTCCAGAATGCTGTCAGCCCAGCTCATACCTGCAGATAAAAGTAAACTACCCAAGAGGCAAGGCCTTACCCATATTCACAAAACTTTCGATGACTTTTTTAGAACCTCACTCTTAAATACAAGTGAATAATAATATTCTACTGTGAAAGCCGGGGCTAAAAACTATGAAACAAACAGGAATTAGAAGGAAACACAGACAATTCTTAGAATAGAAGAAAATTCCCAAAGACACATAATAAAAACATCCTTAAAGAGAAAATATTACATCAATAAAATAAGAACATATTTTCAACAGAAATAATCAGAGAAGGAAAGAGATCTTAGAGATTACACATATGATTAGCCCAAATTAGAAAGCCAATACAAAGAAAAAAAAACAGAACAAAAAAGAAGAAAGAGTGAAAATGGATATGAAAAGATAAGAAAATTTAAAAACCACTTCTAGAAGTCCAACATACAAGTAAGAAGAATTTTAGGACAAGAGACAGACAAGATGGTGGAGAGAAAACTGTTTTTTTAATACTACAAGGTATGCATTTAATACTACAAGGTATGCAAAAAACAGAGGACGTGAGTTTTTAGATTAAAAGAGCCTGCTCACTACCTGCCACATGAACAAAATGAAACCTGTGTTAGAGCACATTCTCATAAAATGTAAGAACATATGGGAGGAGGGAGAGCATCACGAAGAATAGCTAATGGATGCTGGGCTTAATACCTAGGCGATGGGATGATCTGTACAGCTAATCACCATGGCACATGTTTATGTAACAAACATGCACATCCTGCACATGTACCCCTGAATTTAAAATACAAGTTGGAAATTAAAAAAAAGAAAAGAAAAGAAAAAAAGAATTTCCAGAAGAAAAAGCAGATTACCTGAAAAGAATCAAGAAGTCATGAGGCTTTTCAATAGTATTTGAATGAATGTGATTTTCAACATAGAATTCTATACCCTGCCAAAGTACTGACCAAGAGTGAAGATAGAATAAATATATTTACATACATACTAAGTATCAAAATTTTATGTTTCACAGACTCTTTTTCTGATAGATATGCATTGCTGAAAAGAAGGAAAGCTATGGGCAGATGTGGGATTCTGGAAACATGAGATCTAGGAGCATGTATGTCCATGATGACAGCATAGAACCTGTCAGGGTATGCATTAGGTCTAGAGAGGAACCAGTCAAAGGTGAGCTGGAAAACAAAGAATTTTAGGTGGAATGTCTCAGAGCAAAGAGATGAACTGAAAGTTTTTACCATGTGGACAGTTGTATCGAGAGGTGGTTATCGAGAGTTGGAGAGTGTTAGGAAACACAGCCAAGGATCAAAGAAAATTAAGCAAATAAAAAAGTAAGACAATACTTATATCTAAGAAAAGCTGGAAATCATATGAGAAAATGGAGGTATACACCCTACATTATAATACCCCATAACACTATAATACCCTATCTTGTACAGCAAGGAGAGTATTTTCCTAGTTATTTAAAAACACTTAAGTAGGCACTTAACTAAAAATTGTCGTACTTATATAGGGAGGAAAAAGATGGATAATGGAGATAGTTGAGAGTGCTAAAATTTTCATCTACTGTAATGTAAACTCAATGTGTAAATGTAACAAAACTAGGAATATTTATAGATATGTGGAGTAAGTATTAGCAAAAGAAACTAAAAACTTTAAAGTTGTTGTCTCTTCTGAGGATCGAAAAGGAAGGTGGAAGAAAGGTGGGAAATAACTGCTATTTTTGGTCATAAGTCATTTAGCACTATTTGACTAATGTAATATATTGATAAACATAAAAATTAAACTTGGATTAATAAACAATTTTTTACTCTTTTTAATATTAACTTGTCAAAATTACAAAAGAAATGTAGACACATTGAAGAAGATTTTAAAAATACATAAAAATGTAGAAAAGAACATTTAAAACTATCCATCCAGTGTCATTATTCCTATGTGTATTATTTTAGGCAATGGAAACAATTTTGTGAATACGATTGATATATTTTTAGCTTGATATTCTGTAGTTAGAGGTTTTCATATATTTAAAAATTATTCATAAACATTTTCACTAGCTGCATAATAGTCCATCTGATGACATGACATAATTTAACTATTGCCATATTTCTTTTTTTAAGATTTTCCAGTTATAAATAATGCTATTAAGTATATTTGTTCAATTATCTTCCCCAGTGTTATATTATCTTTACCTAGAAAGACTTTCTGAAAGCAAAATTACTAAACCAGTGGTAAAAACATTTTTGAGCCATTTGGTACATGATATTAAATTGCTCTGCAGAAAGATTCTTCCAATTCATATCCCCACCAGCAATATATGAAAACACTTCATTTCAATGCCACGCTTCTAGCATTGGATTGTCTCATTTAACAAAAAAATTTAAATTAAATCTAAAGTAAAATGGAGTAGTTTTTCCCAAAACACTAGATTTTTTTCAGATTTTTCAAAATTAGTGACAGAAAAATGAGTATCTGAGAGAAAGCCCCACAGATACCCCACCTTGGCTTCCACACACAGATAACTATGCAGGTATGAACACTGGGGGAAAGAACTTTCATTTTATTGGCTCCAAAACTTGCCAATGTTGGGGGCCTTTCCAACACCACAGGAGCACTCACTTCTATAAAACTAGGGGCCAGTAAGATGCAGGTCCTTTTCCCCAGCGTTCATACCTGCGTGGTTATCTGTGTGTGGAACCAATACCTGGTGAGATCATTCAGAGAAAGAAAACAGAAACAAGATCTAAATCATGCTATTTCAGCATTGACCTCAATATAAGAAATATTTATTCTGTAAAGACATTCTGAATCATGAAATTAATTGATAAATTCATTGGTAGAGATTTCCAATCTCTCATTATTTAAAAGGAAGGAACACGTTAACCAAGATACTCTGTAAATCTGCCTGTAACTATCCACTTGGACTAATGGGGGCCTTGCCAACAGCACAGGAGCACCCAATTCTATAAAACTAGGAGCCAATAAAATAACAGTGGCTAATATTTACTGAAGTTTTCCAAGACGCGAGACACTTTACTCAGCAATATCTCATTTAACCCATACAGTAACCCTATTAGCTTAGCACAGGAAGCTAAGATGAACTCAATTTCCTTAGGTGAGGAAGTTGAGCTAGTTTGCCTAAGGCCAAGAAGGCTGTATGACTTAAGAGCCAGAGCCCTTGACAGTGGCACTGCTCCTTCAGTCTCCTAGGTCTTAACCTGAGCTAACAGCCAGTCAGAAAGTAAGCTAAAGAGCCTTTGTGCTTCTGAGCTATACACTGAGAGGGTTCAAGCACACCCTTATTAGTTTCAAGGTGGATACACAAGTTAGAAGCTGTCCTTTTATTTTAAAAGTCTGCAGGGTAGTAAGAGAGCCACAGTAAAGGGAGGGTGAATAGGGGCATTTGGTCTGGAAACAGAAGACCTAGGGGAGACTGAGTGATGGCAAGGAAGGATTTGTTCTATGCTGCCTATGAAGACAGAATCTGGTCTAATAGATGAAGTTTCAGGCAAGACATTTCAGTTCAGTATATTTGAACTGGTTTCTAATTACATTTTAAACTTTAAAGAACTATGTAATTAGAAGTTTTTGTTATTAACAAGAACTTCTCCACAATGAGGCAGCCTCTCTCCTGAGGTAATGAATAAAAATTAATTTCTGATAATTCTTTTGAAAAAGATCTACCTTCACACACTTGGTCTGTATGTGTCTTGGAAGGGAATGCCAGTCATGGAGAGTAACCCACATTATTTAATCCCTGTCACTGCCCAGCCTCCACCAGTTGGCGCCGAACCACTATACCCAATAACTGCTTTCCCCTACATCCTCCTGACCGTGATTCTCATCCAAGCGGGCATCAATCATAGCGAGCTGACACCAGGAGAGATTGTGCCCCACTCCCATACACCCCAGATACATCTTTGGATTTAGATATTTTCCTTTTATTATAAACTATTTTATACATACAGGAAAAATATAACAAACCTCCTTATACCTACTACCAAGTTCTGTCAATTCTTATTTTGCAATATTTTAAAAGAAATAAAACTTTACTGATACAGTTAAAGCCTTCTGTGAATCTCTTCTTTTTTTTCTTTTTTTTTTTTTTTTTTTGCTATAAAATGGTTCTGAAAGAAATGTCTTGAATGAGTGACCAAGTGAAGTGAGTAAAACGTTTAAATCTGGTAATGCAAAGGAAGATGGGGAGCCCTGGAACCCACTGTTCTGTGCCAGGACTTTGCTTTGAA
>NW_012101535.1:95601-98573 GCF_000951045.1 Mandrillus leucophaeus | reverse complement strand
GTGCTGGGATTACAGGCTTGAGCCACCGCGCCTGGCCTGTGAATCTCTTCTTAACCTTCTCTCTCCCTCCCTGCAGTTAAACACCATCTTGAATTTGGTAGTCATCATTGCTTGCATGTGTGACAACATATACATTTTCATTTATATTCAGAGATGAATATATCTGTATGTTTCCTAAGGCTGCTGTAACAAATAACCACAAATGTGGTGATTCAAAACAACAGAAATTTATTCTCCTGAAGTTCTAGACGCTAGAAGTCAGCAAACTGCTTATCCATTCTCCTTTTAAGGGTATGTTTGTTGCTCTGCTATTTCATTAGTACAAAAAGTACTGCAATAAATTTCGTGCATTTTGCTTGTGCACCTGTGTGAAAGTTTGAAGTCAAGGTATTGGCAGAACCATGCTCCCTCTGAAGGATCTAGGGGAGGATCTTTTCTTATCCCTTCCAGTTTGGGGTAGCCTCCAGTGTTTCTTGGCTTGTAGCAGCATCACACCAATTGCTGCCTCCATTATCAAATGGCATTCTCCCTGTGTTTTTCTGTCTTGTCTTTGTATAAGAACACCAGGCACATTGGGTTAGGACCCACCCTAATGACCTCATCTTAACTTAACTAATTATATCTGAAACAATCCTATTTCCAAATAAGGTCACATTCTGAGGACAGGAAGTCAGAATTTCAACAAATCTTTTGAGGGGACACAATTCAACCCATAGCGATATCTGTGAACAAGACCTAGAATTTATCTGATGTTTTAAAATTTGTATAAATGATATCATTCTGCATCTGGCTTCTTTTTTCATTTATGAATTTGAGAGAAATCTGTATCATTACTTGTAACTGTTGTTTGTTCATTTGAATAAAAGTATGGTATTCCATTGTGTAATCTTACCACAATTACTTATCCATTCTCCTTTTATGGGCATTTGTTGCTTTTGTAATTTGTTAGTGCAAAAAGTACTGCAAGAAACTGTACATTTTGCTCATGCACTGTGTGAAAATTTGTCTAGGGTGTAACACAGGAATGTGGTAATGGATTTGCAGGGCTTGTGCATCTTCAGTCTTTAGAAGACACTGCCCAATTGCTCTTTAACAGTAGTAGTAACAAATTAGGGACATGGATGAAACTGGACGCCATCATTTTCAGCAAACTAACACAGGAACAGAAAACCAAACCCCACATGTTCTCCCTCATAAGTGGGAGTTGAACAATGAGAACACGTGGACACAGGGAAGGGAACATCACACACCGGGGCCTGTCAGGGGCTGGGAGCAAGGCGAGGGAGAGAATTAGGACACATACCTAATGCATGCGGGGCTTAAAACCTAGATGATGGGCTGATAGGTGCAGCAAACCACCAAGGCACATGTATACCTAAGTAACAAACCTGCACGTTCTGCATATGTATCCTAGAACTTAAAGTAAAAATTTTTTAAAAAGTAGTAGGAACAAATTAAACAATCATCAGCTCTGTTCTAGAGTTCACACTGCTCGGTTACTAGTACTTAATATGAGTAGATTCTTTCATTTTTTACCAATACAGTTAGCGCTTTAAATTGCATTTTTCTAATTACTAGTGGGTTGAATAATGATGCATATTTAGTAGCCATTAAGCTTTGCTCTTCTCTGAGTTGCCTGTTATATTCTTGTTGTTTTTCTCTTGCTGATTTGTTGGGATGTTTAATAGTCTTTGATCCTAACTAGTTACAAGTTTTGTAACTGTCCCTTAATGTGTGACTTTTCTTTGCACTTTTATATGCAAAAGATTATGTTTATAATCTTTTATTTCACTTTGTAAAAATTTTTATACAATCAAATTTATGAATCTTCCTCTTCATGATTTATGTATTTAATATATAGTTTTATAAGTACAATATTCTCCTATATTTCCTTTGTTTAACTTTTAATTTGGAAATAATTCAAACAGAAAAGTTACAAGTCCTGGGTACTCTTTATCCAGATTCATCAATTAGCAGTATTTGGTCACATTTGCTTCGTTATTCTCTCTCTGTATATATGTATATAATTATTCTATTATTATTAATGAATCATGTTATATATTATATAATATCATATATAATAAAAATTGAAATATAATTATATACATAATTATATAAGTATAATTAAATTACATAATTACATTAATCCTATGTATTATTTTTATTTTTATACATTATTATTAAAATGTTTTTCTAAATCATTTGGAAGAAAGTCACAGACATCATGCCTCTTTAATATTTCAGTATGAGTATTCTAAGAACTAACACATTCACATTAACCATTGTATGATTATTAAAATCAGGAATGTTAACACTGATGCAGAACAATTATCTATGGATCATATTCAAGTTTTTCTAATGTCACTTTTTGAAGTATTCTTGATACAGGATTCAGTTCAGGATAATACATTACATTTAATTTTATGTCTATTTAGTTTCCAATCTTTGGCCTATTTCATGAAGCCAGGGACGTTCCCTGAGCTCCACAGGTGCATGTGCAGTGAGACTTAAACTCCAACCTATAGTTATCCTTCCTCATTTTAATGCTAAAAGTCATGCCCGGGGTGGAGATTTAAAATGGTAATGCTACATCCAATGTATGAAGAAACATGTTGAGCCACTGTGCAAGTGCTAGGAAAAAACCCTCCTATACATGCGCTGGCATAACCCTTCCCTATACAAAGACCTTATAAAACTAACCCAGGCTCTACCCTCTGGGAGCAGCCTGTTTCTTTTTCTCAGAGCTGGATCTTTTGTGCATAACCTGAAATAAACTTTCCTTTGCTGCTATGTTTGGTGATCTATCTCGATTTTTATCTTGGGAAATTACAAGAACCCAGGGCAAGAGTAACACTTTGAATTTCTTTGGAATTTTTCAAGTGTTAGTCTAATTTTTTCTTTTAATTTAAAGCAGCGTCAAAATTTCTATCAGCATACAAACATACTGCATTATGCTCTTTAACCTCACATTC
>NW_012101535.1:62411-95081 GCF_000951045.1 Mandrillus leucophaeus | reverse complement strand
AGCCCATCTCCTGGCTTTAACAACTAGCTCTGTGCTGATGACTCCCAAATGTGTATCTCTAGACTTCATCTTTAACTTTAGACTTGTATATCCACCATCCTACTTGACATCATTGCTAAAATGCCTAATAGGAACTTACATATAAAGTGAAGAAAACAAGCCCTTGACATCTTAACATTACCTCCCAGCAAGCTTTCTGATATCAGGAAATGATATTATTATTCCTCAAACTTTAGCATTCTTCTTGACTCCACTCTTTTTTGTTCACACTCCACATAGCATGTGTTAGGAAAGCCTGTTTACTCTACTTCAAAACGTATTTGTAGTATGAATAAATGAGGAAAGTTAATGCCCCCAGATGCGCCATGTTTAATTTTAGGTCTCATAGATTCATCATGTACATACTCCTGTTTCAGGAGCATGACTTTAAGATAATCTTGCACAAGGAGCAATTAAAGTATAGAAATTCCAGAATAATTAAGACATATATGTACTTATGTTTTTGAGTATCAGTATACCAAAAGTATACCATCACATGGCTAACATTTAAAAAAGAAAAAAACACCTCTTGCTTCCGCTTTCCATATTTTCCAATTTTGCTATTATAAGTATGAGCATCATGATATCTGCCACAACTGAGGTGAGTATTGTCTAGAAAGAAAACATTTCAAAATCAGTTTGTCTATTTCTAATGTCTCTTTACATAAGGTGAGCATAGTACCTTTATTAGTAGGTCATTCTTTTCATAAGGGTGGTGCTTTGGTTTGAATGTTTGTGTCCCTTCCAAACTTTATGTTGAAACCTGATCCCAAATGCAATAGTTTGAAGAGGTAAGGCATTTAGGAGATGATTGGGTCATGATAATCCCTTATGAATGGGATTAAGGCCCTAAGGGCCTAAAGAAGCTTTACACAGTGCTCAGTCCTTTTGTTCTTCTGCCATTCCACCGTGTGACGATGCAGTGTTCATCCTTTCCAGAGGAGGCAGCAGCAAAGTGTTATCTTAGAAGCAGCGAGACTAGGCCTTCACCAGACACTGAACCCATCGATGTCTTCATCTTGGGCTCCTCAGTCTCCAGAATTGCAAAGAAATAAATCTGTTCTTTATAAATCACCCAGCCTGTGGTATTTTGTCATAGCAGCATGAAGTGGCAAAAACAGGTAGCAAACTGAGTTAAAAGAAGAGCACGCTTTTCTTCTCAACTGTGCATTTCTTATAGAAATCCTAAGTAGCATCAAAGATCCTTAATAGCGCAGATAAGCATAATTTTCAATTAGTACAATATCCCATAAATGATAGAAGTAGATGATACATAATTTAGAGTAAGATTTGAGGAAATTAAATATCTAATGTCAATCAGTGCTCTGACTCCCCACTCCTCCTTTTCTCCTTTCTCCTCTTGGCAAAGGGAAGCAAATCTTTGGATCTTTCATTTGCCTGCTTCTCCTGGAACTACGTTATTTTTTACGTTGAAAGCTAAAGTTTTTGGAAGTTTCTTCACAGTGGTAGCTATCTGCAGACTTGATCTCTCCCTTGTCAGCCATAGGAGTAATTTCCAAAACACTGTATCTTAGTCCATGTGTACTGCTGTAACAAAATACTACAGACTGGGTAATTTATAAATAATAGAAATTTATTTCCAACAGTTCTGGAGGCTGGGAAGTCAAAGATGAAGAACCAGCAGGTTCAATGTCTGAAAGCCTTGCTTCTCACAGATGGCACTGTCTAGGTGTCCTCACATGACAGAGGGGGTGAAAGGAGTGAAAGGCAGGTCTCTGAAGCCTCTTTTGTAAGGAAATGAATACCATCCATGAGGAAAGAGCCCTCACGATCTAACAACCTCCAAAGGGTCTCACCTCTTAATACTATCACCTTGGGGGTTAAGTTCCAAAACACAAATTTTGGAGGGATGCATATTCATTCAAACCATAGCAGGCTGATTGTTTTCCTCTTTTCAGAATTCATTTTTGACTTTTCACACAATCTGTAGATTTCAAAAGGCTAAAAAGTAATACATATTTGTCTCATGAAACCTCATGATTCACTTTCAAATGAGAATCAGCTCCAAACATGAATGTGAGGAGAAGAGGACAGATGTACCAACAACAGTTCCTTCTAGTACTTTATGCTTTTGATCCATGTAGGTAAGTAACCCTCACAGGGAGAAAAGAGGGCCCCCAACTCACCTGAGAGAGTCACAGCAATATTCCTGAAGAAAAGGCCCAAGCCAAACTCTGAAGTAATGCAAGACAGAAAACCGGGCCTGGGTCTTGGCAGGGCTCAAGCAGACAGGTTTCAGGCAGAGTGGAAGAAGTGGGTAAAATCATGGAAACAAGAGTGCAGTTCATGCAGAGAATAAACATGGATCACGCAGTTAAATTCAAATATAACACAACAGTGCTGAGGCATGGGAGTACAGCAATTGAACCCAAGGGCCTTTTTCACCATGTTAGGAGTGTATTAGTTGCTAATACAAAGTACCCATTGCTGTAACAAACTACCACTAAGGTGGCTTAAAAAAACAAATGTGTTCTCTCACAGTCTGGTGGCCAGAGTCTGGAATCAGGATGTTCACAGGGTTAATTCCTTCTGGGGGATCTGAGGGAAGCCAGTTCAGGCCTCTCCTAGCATCTAGTGGCTGCTGGCAATCCTTGGCACTCCTTGGCTTGTGGATGCACAACTCTAATCTCTGCTTCTGTCTTCACACTGCTTCCTCTGCATGTCTTCTCCCCTTCTATTCTCTCATAAGGTCACTTGTCCTGAGATTTAGGAACCATCCTGATTCAGAATGATCTCAAAGATCCTTAACTTAATTAAGACCCATTTTCCAAGTAAGGTCACATTGATAATTTCCAGGTGAACATACGTTTGATAGGGGGTGGGTCATCATTCACCCCACCACAGAGACCTCAGGCATTGACCCATAGGCAACCCGTAGGGAGCTTCTCAGACTTTAAACAAGAAGAGATAATGTCAAATTTCAATCATAATGTCTCAGCAAGGGCTGTGACAGTAAGAATGGAAAGAAAGAATTGGGTTTGAGAAATATTTAGGATTTATGCTCAGTAGGACTTGAGTGCTTAGATGTGGTGTTAAAGAAAAGGATGGTATATGACGCTTCTCACATTTCTGGCTTGCATAAGTTTGATGATCATGAAAAGACAGCCAGAAGAGAGAATGCTTGGGAGGACATGATTCTTCATGTTGATTTTGATGGTCTTTTGAGTACCTAGTGGAAAGATCCAATAGGATGAGCTAGAGATAATAATTTGGACATCTTCTCTGAATAAGTGAAGATAAAAGTTTATGAGTTTTCAATAGTAATCTCTGAGGATTTAAAGTACAAAATTTAGCCCAAGAAAGAGCTGGAAAATGTAAGCAAAGTTCCCAACGAGAAGAGTTCAAGTAAGAGAGGCCTGGAATACCTGTCAGGAAGCCAAACCAGATCACAGACCTATGAATGGACCGGAATAGTGGGTATTAGAGAATGGCCACAGCCCTGTTAGTTTCTAGTGGCTAGGCTGCTCCCAACACACCAGACATGGGGAGTATAGGCAGCACAACAGCATATATGCTCAATTTGCTCATAAAGCAAAGTGCAGGCCCGGCCTGAGCCAATGCTAAGGGTTAGAAAGTCTCTATGCTTAGAGTTTCAGCATTATTGGCATAAGGGAGACAAGTCACATTCTAGACAGTAAGAGACTGCTTTTGGAAGAAAACAGAAAAATAGCTTCTGGTTGAGCAGATAACTCTGGGACTTATAGCCAAAGGATCTAGAAAGGATCATAAGTTTTTCTGATATGCTCTCTCAATGTGTGTGCCAAAGTTCCTTGTGCATGGAGATAGACTATTTCTTAAGCAAAGATGCTTTCTAAAAGGACTTCAGAAGTCACAATATAGACTTCCAGCCAAGATAGTCTGCTGAGTTTATATGAGAACCCTCATCATCACCCCAAATACATACGTGTTTGATAAAAATTTTTGTCAAAAAAACTTTAAAATACATAGTGAAGCTCAAAAGAAAGAGAAGGAAATGGCCACAGGTCATAACTGAGATGGAAATGGGAGACTACCCGTACTTTTGGTCTGGCATTGGATTGCCTGCCTGGGGAAGAGGGTTTAGACCAGAGGCCTCAGGGAAGAGCTGTCCTGTCCTTGAACAATGACACTCTTTTCATGATCCCAGGATTTAACCCTGAGCAAGCTGCTCCCTAAAAGTGATTATTCACAACAGTTCCCTCATGCATCACCTAATTCTTCATTCATAAGTACGTATTGACAACTGAAGTCCACCCACCACTGAGGAAAACAACAGCATGAAAGACAACCAAGGTGACAAGTCCAACAATTGGCCCCAGAAGAAGCAGAGACGATTCAGGGAACTGGAGGGCTTTTAAAAATCCCAGTGAATTTACTTGGAGAGATTTGAGAGAATGCTGCAGCTACAAAGTAAGTTTAGGCTACGGTGTTGACAGAGCAATAAGAAACAAGAAAGAAATATTGGGAATTAAAAGTATGATGGACAAAATTAAAAGTGCTATGGAGCAGCTGGAAGAAAAAGAAATCCCCTGCACAGTAGAACAAAAAGACAGAAACTGAAAGCATAAGGGAAAGTCAAGGAAGAGACTATTACTATAATTTGTATTGTACAATGTCTGACATACACAAGAGAATACATGTAACATGGATGTAAGTTATGACAATCAAATAAACACCAATGAGTCCACCACCCAATTCAGGAACCAGAGCATCATTGATCTGCTTCCACTTCCCTGTTGCCACGTCATGCCTCCCTTCAGAAGCAAATGCAATTGTCAAATTTGTGTTAGTGATGACCTTGTTTCTAAAATTTTACTTTTAGTGTACATGAATGTACTCTTAAGCAATAGTTTTACTTGTTTTTGAGCCTAATAAAAATGGCATTATACTGATAGATTGATAAAGAATGTTAGATTATATTTAAGGCTACATTGAGAGGCAGCAAATCACAGTGATTAAAGTACTTCTGCCAATTCACATGCTGACTCTATCACTCCCAAGATAGGTGAATTTGTGCAAGTTGCTCCTTGGAGCCTCAGTTTCCTCATCAGCAAAATAGAAATAATGCCTCCTTCAGAAAGTTGTGGTGAGGACTGAGTGAGGAAACACACGTGTATTGCTCAGAATGAGCTTGGTGCAGAGTAACCAGTGTGGATATTTGCCATAATCACTGTGACTTCTTTCCACTCAACTTTATGTTCCTAAGATTTATCAGTTTTGTTGTAGCAGATGTAGTTTATGCTACTTTATGTTTTTTCTACTGCATACTATTACATCATGAGAATATGCTATATTTTACCTTTTCATTCTTCTGCCAATCTACATCTGGGTTGTTTCACTTTTGCGTTATTAAAAATTACAATGCTATACACATTCTTGTACATATTTCCTGGTACATGGGTGCAAAAAGTTTTATAGAATATATGTTATTATACTTAGGAGTGAAAGTGCTGGGCGATGGCATATGAGAATATGCAACTTTATATGATAAAATCAAATCACCAAATTATTTTCCAACATGGTAAAAACTTTGCAGTATGCTAATCTTTCCATCGAATTACAGGCTCCTGGTATTGTCAGACTTCCTAATTTTTTCCTCTCCAATAAGAGTAAAATACTTCATTATTATTATTTTTTTTTAAGAAGGAGTTTCACTCTTGTTGTCCAGGCTGGAGTGCAATGGCACGATCTTGGCTCACTGCAATCTCTGCCTCCCGGGTTCAAGGGATTCTCCTGTCTCAGCCTCCTGAGTAGCTGGGATTACAGGCATGGGGCACCACGCCCGGCTAATTTTGTATTTTTAGTAGAAACAGGGTTTCACCATGTTGATCAGGCTGATCTTGAACTCCTGACCTCGATCTGCTTGCCTCGGCCTTTCAAAGTGCTGGGATTATAGGCATGGGCCACTGCGCCCGGCCCTACTTCACTATTTTAACTTGCATTTCCATAATTTTGAATAAGGTTCAGTATCTTCCAACATATTCATTATTATGTTTTCTATTCTGCAAAATACCTGCTTATAACATTTAACCATTTTTCTATTGGTTTTCGCTTCACTAATTTAATTGATCTTTATGTATTCTAGAAAATAGTACTTCATCAATAATATGTATGTTAATACCTCTTCTAAGTTTGGGGCTTACCTTTTACTTTATTGATGGTAACTTTTGATGAACAGAGGTTTTCAACTATAAAACAATCAACTTTATCAATTTTTTAATTAACATTTTCCATATCTTGAAGTACAAAAGCACCTCTTGCATTTTTGATGTATAGTTTTTGCTGCTTATATTTAACTTTTTAATCTATTATGGATTTTCAAAATATATATGAGAGCAATTTAGAGATCTAATTCCATTTTTCTGTATTCTTAATACATTTCTCAACATTATTTATCAAATAGTTCTCCTTTCTCCATTGATTTGTAATTGGGTATCTTTTTGTTTACAAATTACCACAAACTTGGTGACTTAAGGCAACAGAAATGAATTCTTCTGCAGTACTGGAGGCCAAAAGTCCAAAATCAAAGGGTTGGCAGAACGGTTTCTTCTGGAGGCTCTGAGGGAGAAATTGACCCTTGCTTCTCTCCTAGCTTCTGGTGATTACTCACTATCTTGGTCCATTTAAGCTGGTATGAAAAATACCATTATCTGAGTGCCTTATGAAAACAAGCATTTATTTCTCACAGTTCTGAAGGCTGTGAAGTCTAAGATTAAGGTGCTGAACTCAGTATCTGGGGAGGGCTTGTTTCCTGCCTCATTAATGGTATCTTCGTAAGATGTGTTTTCACATGATGGAAGAGGGAAGGCAGCTTTCTGGGATCTCTTCAATAAGGGCACTAATTCCATTCATAAGGGCTCTGTACCATGAGCACATTCAGACCATAGCACTGGCAATGTGTGGTGTTTTTTGGCTTGTAGACACATCACTCTGATTTCTGCCTCCCTCTTCACATTGTCTTCTTCTGTGTCTCTTTGCCCTCTTTTCTTACAAGAACATCCATCATTGGATTTCAGGCCCACCTTAAATCCAGGATGACTTCATCTCTAGATCTTTAACTAATTACATCCGCAAAGACTGTATTTCCAAATTAGGTTTCCATTCTGCGGTTCCAGGTGGACATGAATTTGGGTGTGAAGCAACAATAATCAACCCCTACAATGGGTCAATATCAAGTTTCCATATAATAAAGTGTCTGGTTCTGGGCTCCCTGCACAGTTTCATTCACCAGTTTTTCTATCCTTGAACCAAATCCATACTGTCCTAATTTAGTGATCTAATACTTTTATAATAACTATTGACAACTGAAAGGCAAGTCCCCTTTTATTCTTCTTCCAGAGTGTCTTGGCTATACTTGGGACTTGGTCACCTGGATAAACCTAAAGATGAGACTGTCAAATTCCTTTAAAAAATCTTGTTGGGATTTGAATTAAAATTGCACTGAATTTATAGAATATTAGAAAGAAACTGACATCTTTATATTATTAGGTTCTTTAATTCACAGATACAGTATAATGCTCTCTGTTTCCATCTCCTTTAATGTCTTTCAATAAAGTATTGTTTCCTTCTTATACTCATTTTACATCTGATTTTAGTAAAATTTTTTATCTTGGGATCATTTTTAGATTCATAGATAAGTAGCAAAGATAATATAAAGGGTCTAGATACACCGCTCATCCAGTTTTTCTTAATTTTAACACCTCACATCTTTTGCTAGATTTGTTTCTGGTTAATTCATATATTTACATATATAAATTAAATATATATATAGCTATTAAAAATGATAAAACAGAATATTAATCCACGTGGCTCAGCATCCAAATAATAGGAGTCTCCAAAATAAAAAACAGAGAAAATAGAGGGGGAGGGAATTACCAAAAAATGAAATTTCTAACATCTGAAGTGACAACAGTCTTTAAATTGCAAGAGCCCTCTTGCTGCAGAACAAGATGAATGAAAAGTAGAATCTTACCTAGATCCTTCTTTGTGAAACTTCAGAACACCAAGGGCAAAAGGATCTTAAAAGCTGAGTAAGATTGTTTGCTACAAAGTGTGTTATCTTGGAGAGCAGCTTCTGCACATAACTCAGAGTCCCTGTATTGAGTTTTTTCTTCTGAAGACATGAACTCTTTTCCTGCCCTCAGTAGTTTTGAAGTGTTCTCATGTAGGTCTTGCATATTTCCTTCTAAATATATTCCTAGGTGGTTTATATTTTTGCTGCTATTACAAATTGAATTATTTTTTCTCATATTTTCTGATTACCACTGGTATAGAAAAGCTATTGATTTTCATTTCCACTTATTCATACACTAACCACTTACTAAAGTCATTATTTCAGTTGTTTCTTAATTGAATCTGTAGTGTTTTCCTATTAGATAACTATAGGATCTGCAAACACTGATAATTTTGTCTTTATTAGCTCTCTGATTGCTTTTTCTTTTCTTATTACTCTGGCTGAAACATTCAAGAAATTTTGAGTAATAGAAATAATAGTGGGCATCTTTGTCATGATTTTTTGCCTAAAATATTGCATTTCTAAGGTGACAAGTGCTTTCGGTTTTAGAAAGTCTATGACCTTGTAAAAGAAATAGGTGTTGAAGTTTAACATATCTTTTTCATTAACTGAGATGATCTAATTTAACCTTTTACTTTGACGGATTTAATAAAAATATTCCAACCACTGAATCATTTTTGCATTCCTGGTATAAATCCTACCTAGTTAAAGTGTGCTATAGTCTAAGTTGCGTCCCCCCAAAATTTATATGTTGAAGTTTTGATCCTCAACGTGATGACATTTGGAGATGGGGCCTTTGGGAGATAATTAGATTTAAATGAGATCATTGGAGTGGGCCTTCATGATGAAATTAGTGCCCCTTATAAGAAAACACACCAGAGAGTTTGTTCTTTTCGCTCTCTCTACACCATGTAAAGACACAGTAGGAAGTTGACTGTCAATTAGGCAGGAAGAGAGCCCTCACCAGAAACCAACCATGAAGGCACTTTGATCTTGGAATTTTAGCGTCCAGAACTGTGAGAAAATAAATGTCTGTTGTTTAAGCCACCCAGTCGATGTTATTTTTTTATGGCAATATGAGCTAAGAGATAACTCTTCCCTCATGACTGCTTTGAAAGGAGACATTGGTCTTTTCCTGCATTTAGACTCGAACTGAAACATTGGCTCTTCCTGGTTCTGAGGCTGGCCAGCTTTCAGACTGGAACTTCCTCCATTAGCTCTCCTGGTTCTCAGGTGTTTGGACTCAGACAAGAACTATGCCATTGACTCTCCTTAGTCTCCAGCATGTTCACTGAACATCTTGGGACTCCATAATTTCTTGGGCCAATTCCTTATAACAATATCTTATAACAAATAAATATCCACATCTTATTGATTCTGTTTCACTGAAGAACCCTTACTAACACAAGGTATATTGCCCTTTTAATACATTCCTAAATGTATCTGCCAATGGTTTATTTATACGTGGTTAACTATTCTTGTTCTGTAGTTTTCGCGTGTGTGTGTGTGTGTGTGTGTGTGTGTGTGTGTAAAATTTTTAGCATTAGGCTTTGGCACTGGGTTCATTTTAACCTTGTAAAATTAATTGGAAATGTCAATCTTTTTTCTTTTCTTGGGGAAGTTTAAATACCAAAGAAAGCAGTGTATGTTTTCTGCAAGTGTGCTGAGATTTTCTTTTAAAGCCATTTGGGCCTAGCATGCTTTTTTTTTTTTTTTTTTTTTTTTTGAGACAGAGTCTCACTCTGTTGCCCAGGCTGGAGTTCAGTGGTGTGATTTCGGCTCACTACAACCTCTGCCTTCCGGGTTCAAGTGATTCTCCTACCTCAGCCTCCCAAGTAGCTGGGGTTACAGGTGCACACCACCATGCCCGGTATTTTTTGTATTTTTAGTAAAGACGGGGTTTCACTATGTTGGCCAGGCTGGTCTCGAACTCCTGACCTCAAGTGATGGGCCTGCCTCAGCCTCCCAAAGTGCTGGGGTTACAAGCGTGAGCCACCATTCCCAGCTAGCATGCTTTTTGTGACTAGTTCTATGATAATTTCTATAATAATAATTATTATTCCTTCTTCCATGTTTTTTTCACTTAGATTTTCCACCTTTTTTCAGTCAATTTTAATACTTTTTATGTTCCCAGAAAATTGTCCATTTTATCTACAATGTTTATTAAGATCGAGTTGTACATCGTGTTTTCAAGTGTTTTAATCTCACTTTTTACATGGTGATATTTTCTAACACTGTGTATTTGTGTGTACTCTCTTTTTTCTCTGTCACATTTATCACAGGTTTGTATACCTGTCGGAATTTGTATAACTGATTGAGTTTGGTTAAACTAATATTTTGAAGAAAATAAATTTTTTGCTTGTTTTTCTATTCTTTTTTTTTTTTGAAACGGAGTCTCGCTCTGTCGCCCAGGCTGGAGTGCAGTGGCCGGATCTCAGCTCACTGCAAGCTCCACCTCCTGGGTTTACGCCATTCTCCTGCCTCAGCTTCCCGAGTAGCTGGGATTACAGGCGCCCACCACCTCACTCGGCTAGTTTTTTGTATTTTTTAGTAGAGACGGGGTTTCACCGTGTTAGCCAGGATGGTCTCGTGATCCGCCTGTCTCGGCCTCCCAAAGTGCTGGGATTACAGGCTTGAGCCACCGCGCCCGGCTGCTGTTTTTCTATTCTTAATAATTGCATTTTTAAAAATTTGTACTAATTTCTTCATTTTTTTCTCTTTATTTTTGAAGCAATTTTTCCACTTTTAATCTAATTTTTAGAATTAAAAATTGACATTACTTTCAAACTTTTTCATGTTCGACAGCATTTCTAGTTATATTTAGGCCTGCAAACTCACCTTAAATTCAAATTTGGCCATATTCCATAGGTTTTTATTTGTAATGGTTTCATGATTGCTAATTTTTGAATAGATTGTAAATTTTTGAGTAAACAAAACTTACTTAAAGCAATTAGAAATGCTTGAAAAATTCTAAGGCAATAAAGTTAAAACATTATGGATTCCTATTTAAATACAGTTATGTGCTGCATAATTATGTTTGGGTCATCAGTGAACTGCATAAATAACAGTGGTCCCATAAGATTATAATACAGTATTATTATTGTACCTTTTCTACATTTACATATAAAAATACCTATTATTGTGTTACAATTGCCTACAGTATTCAGTACAGTAACATGTGGAACAGGTTTGTGCCTAGGAATAATAAGCTATAGCATATAGCCTATGTGTGCAGTAGGCTATACCATCTAGATTTTTACACTCCCTGATGTTCCCAAAATGATGAAATCACCTAATGACACATTTTTCAGAATATGTCCCCATTATTAAGGGACACATGACTGTATTATGAATCCATAGGAGTTGGGAGTTGGATGAAGGAGAAAGGAATAAAGTTAAATCATTATTCAATTTATGTTACAAATGTTTTACCCGTATTTAAGATCCTGATTTTGAATCACTTCCTATTCTATGGTGCAATTCTTTTCTGTGTATTTCAATACTTCTTTCCAGACACTATGTAAATGTCTGGTTTGAGATTCCTTGTAAGTCTATAAATCTTTTCCCTTTGCTTTCTTATTTGAAGGATACAGAAATCCCTTGGATCTTAAAGCGTTCCTCTCAAAAAGTTTAGACATTGCTCTATCATTTTCTGGTATTTAGTATTTCAGATGAAAAGCTCAATGATAACAAAATTTTGTTTTCCTTTTTATGGATTTGTTTCTGACTCTCTACTTAGAGGTTAAATTTTTATTCTTAAAATTTAAAATTTTCATCTGAGCTTTTTAATTTCAATTACGGGAAAGACTTCAAATCTTTTTTATAAACATAATGTACTCTTTAATCTCATTGCATTTAAAATGAATATTTTCTTATATTTACTTCTATATCATGGTCAATTAATCAGGTACTTCTTCTTTGGTCCTCTTCCTCTGAGATTCTAGGTCTTTTCATAACTCTAGTGATGTTTTGTTTGCCTAATTTGATTGAGAAAGGTTTATGTTTGTCCAGCATCATGAATGCAAATGAGCTCTGTCCCAGATTTAAAGGAACATGTTTCTATTATTTTAGTTTCAGACACTGTGAACACATTTATTTTCTAGAGTTTTATCATGATAACTGAATGAATAGTTGGCCTTGAGAAGTATGAAGTATAGAGAGAACTACTTCTCTCAGAGTCTCCTTTTCATGTGGTGTGGAGTGGTCAGCCAAAGACTCATGAATGTTCTCCTCTTCTACAAATGGCATGACTGCAGTACTCAGGATTCTAATGGCTTCTGTAGAAATCTATTGGCGTTGCTCATCATGCTATCTATACCAACTGGTGGCTGGGGATGTGTTTCATGGTTAGTAGCTTAGAAAATGTTCTCATTCATTTATAAATGTTTTATGAGCACTCATGATGTAGAAGTTACAGGGTTACACATTAGAATAGAACAGTGATTAAAAGACACATGGTACCAGAACTTTCATTAGAAAATATAGACATTAATTAAGTACAGGCATACCTCAAAGATTTTGAGGGTGGGTTCAGCTCTAGGCCATTTCAATAAAGTGAATATCATAATAAAACAAGTCGCACCAAATTTTTGGTTTCCCAGTGCATATAAAAATCACATTTATGCTATATTGTAGTCTACTAAGTGTGCAATAGCATTATGTCCAAAAAATGTATATACCTTAATTTACAATACTTCATTCCTAAAAAATGCTAACAATCATCCAAGTCTTTGGCAAGTTATAATCATTTTGACCGTGAAGGGCCTTGACTCAATGTTGATGGCTGCTGACTGCTCGCGGTGGTGGTTGCTGACAGTTAGGGTGGCTATGGTGATTTCTTAAAATAAGACAAGAATGAAGTTTGACTTTTCCTTTCACACAAAAGATTATCTGTAGCATGCAATGCTCTTTGAGAGCATTTTATCCAAAGTAGAACTGCTTTATAAATTGGAGTCAATCCTCTCAAACTCTCCTGCTATTGTATCAACTAAGTTTATGTAATGTTCTAAGTCCTTTGTTGTCAGTTCAACAACTTTCACAGCATCTTCAACAGGAGTATTATCTATCTTAAGAAACCACTTTCTTTGCTCACCCATTAGAAGCAACGTCTCATATGCTTAAGTTTGATCATGAGATTGCAGCAATTCAGTCATATCTTCAGGCCATATTTCTAATTTCACCCTTGCTATTTCCATCACATCTGCAGTTACTTCCTCCACTAAAGTTCTAAATCCCTTAAAGTCATCTATAAGGCTTGGAATCAACTTCTTCCAAACTCCAATTAATGTTAACATTTTGACCTCCTCCCATGAATCACAAAGGTTCTTAATGGAACCTAGAATGGTGAATCCTTTCCAGAAGTTTTCCAATTTGCTTTGCCCAGATTTATCAGAGGAATAACTATCTGTGACAGTTATTGTCTTACTAAATGTATTTCTTAAATAATAAGACTTGAAAGTTGAAATTACTCCTGATCCATGGGCTGCAGAATGGATGTTATGTTAGCAGGCAGGAAAACAGCAGGAATCTCCTTGTACACCTGCACTAGAGCTCTTAGGTGAGCAGGTAGGTTTTGGATGAGCAGTAATATTTTGAAAGGAAATTTTTTTCTGAGCAGTAGGTCTCAACAGTGGCTTAAAATATTCAGTAAACCATGCTGTAAACAGATGTGCTGTCCTCCAGGCTTTGTTGTTCCATTTATAAAGCTCAGGCATAGTAGATTTAGTATGATTAAGGGTTCCAGGATTTTTGTAATGGTCAATGAGCATTAGCTTCAACTTAAAATTACCAGTGGCGTGAGACCCTAACAAGAAAGTCAGTCTGTTTTTTGAAACTTTGAAGCCAGGTGTTAACTGTTCTCTAGCTATGAAAATTCTTGATGTTATTTTCTTCCAATATAAGGCTGTTTCATCTACATTGAAAATCTATTGTTTAGTATAGCCACTATCGTCAGATATCTTAGCAAGATTTTCTGGATAACTTGCTGCAGCTTCTATATTGGCACTTGCTGCTTCACCTTGCACTTTTGTGTTATGTGATGGCTTCTTCCTTAAACTTCATGAACTAACTTCTGCCAGCTTCCAACTTTATTTTTGCAGCTTCCCTACCTCTCTCCTCCTTTATAAGTGTAAAGAGAGTTAAGGCCTTGTTTCGAATTAGGTTTTGGCTTAAGGGAATGTTTGGCTGGTTTGATCTCCTATCCGGACCACTCAAACTTTCTTCATATCAGCAGTAAGGATGTTTTGCTTTCTTATCATTATGTGTTCTCTGGAGTAGGACATTTAATTTCCTTCAAGAACTTTTCCTTTGAACTCACAGCTTGACTAACTGACACAAGAGGCCTAACTTTTGGTCTGTCTTAGCTTTCCACGGGCCTTCTTCACTAAGCTTAGTCATTCTAGCTTTTGCTTTAAAGTGAAATAAGTGTGACTCTTCCTCTTACTTGAACACTTAGAGGTCATGGTAGTGTTATTAACTGGCCTAATTTCAATATTGTTGTGTCTCAGGGAATAGGCAGGCTTAAGGACAGAGAGAGAGAGAGAGAGAGAAGAAAACAGTTGGTCAGTGGAGCTAGGAACACCTACCACATTTATCAATTAAGTTCACTGTCTTTTAAGAGCATGGCTCATGGTGCCCCAAAATAATTATAATAATAACATCAATGATCACTGATCATAGATCACCATAAAAAATATAGTAATAATGAAATCTTGAAATACTTTGAGAATTACCAAAATGTGGTAAAGAGACATGAAATAAGCACATGTGATAGAAAAATGGTGCCTTGCTTGATGCAGGGTTGTCACAAACCTTCGCTTTGTAAAAAGCACAGTATCTGCAAAGTTTAATAAAACAAGTTTGCTCATAATTTTTCAATTAATTTTTTTTTCTTTTTGAGACAGAGTCTCCCTCTGTCACCCAGGCTAGAGTGCAGTGGCGGCACAATCTCGGCTCACTGCAACCTCCGCCTCCCAGGTTTAATTTTTGATAATATCTATTTTTAAATTTTGGAGCTTACAAGAGAGTTCTTGGGTGAGGACATAAATTTGGGAGTCATCAAGTTTTATAGGGTGAAGGTTTTGGGAGTAAATCCTAAGTAGAATATGAAATAAAAAAAATAAGAGGGACTAGGACAAGATTTAAGAAATCCTAACCTTTAAAAATCTGGTACAGAATGATAATTTGGAGACCAAGAAGAACTGGTCAGAGAAGTAGAAGAAAAGTTTAAAAACTTACTTAAACTAAATAGAATGCTTGAGCTAGACACTGTTATTTGCTTTCTCAATACTTATTTCCTGCTATTCCTTGCTAACAAAGTTCAGCTTGGTTTGAGGTAGCCATGTTTCCAGTCCCATGTGAGATATTCACTTTCTGAATCCCCACTGTATGCGCAAGTGGCCAAGTGACACAGTTCTGGCCAATGACAGTGACACTTTCTGCAGATTTTCTGAAAAGTTTTTATATCCTGATTTTTAAAAACAGAGAAGGGGACGTCAGATGCAGCTGGTGCTATTCTTTGGCCTCCCCTTTTCTTCCTGCCATGAAGACAAACCAGTTCTCTGGATTTTCAGCAACTATCTGGCTACCATGAAGTAACATGCATGAAGATAAAAGTCAACTCTAAAGATAGGAAGATTGGAATATGTAACCAACAGAATTATTTAGCAAGACAACCAGTGCCAACAGCTACCCACATCCAGATTTTGTTAAATGAGAAAATTAAAGTTACTTTTGTTTTAGCCATTGTAATTGGATTTTGCATACTTGCAACTGAACATATTTCTAATTAGTAAAATTTCCATCTTAATGGTTTCTTCACCATATATTTAATTGTACTTGATTTGAGGAAAGTATTTAAAAAAAAAAAAAGCTATGTAATTCAGAAATACTTTTAAAATATGTTGCCCAGTTCATAAGAAAGAATAAAAGAATAGCAGAAAACAACAAACACAACTCTCTTGTTTTTATCTGATTTTTTTTTTTTTGGAGATGGAGTCTTGCTTTCTCGCCCAGGCTGTAGTGCAGTGGCGTGATCTCGGCTCACTGCAAGCTCTGCCTCCCAGGTTCACGCCATTTTCCTGCCTCAGCCTCCCGAGTAGCTGGGAGTACAGGCACCCACCACCACGCCCAGCTAATTATTATTATCATTATTATTATTATTATTTTGTATATTTAGTAGAGACGGGGTTTCACCGTGTTAGCCAGGATGGTCTCGATCTCCTGACCTCGTGATCCACCTGTCTCGGCCTCCCAAAACGC
This sequence comes from Mandrillus leucophaeus, assembly GCF_000951045.1. Lineage (NCBI taxonomy): Eukaryota > Metazoa > Chordata > Mammalia > Primates > Cercopithecidae > Mandrillus > Mandrillus leucophaeus. Next base: position 78,769 of record NW_012101535.1, on the reverse strand, counting down.
TGAATTTTTTAATAATAAAAAGGAAAACTAATTTTTTTGGCTTTGCTATCAAATTCATTGTGTTCAAAATCCAACTTCTTTTCAGTAATCAGAAGTACACTGTCAGTAGAGACTGAACCTAAGAACAGTTTTCTGTGTTTTGTAGCAATTGGAATAAATTAGGAGGCTGTATCCGAAAAAGAGCAGAGTGCTCCTCACCTATAGCTGGTAGAAATTGCGCATGCCTGATCAGAGGCATGAGCTCCTGGTAGAAACACAATAGAAGCCTACGATTTTCTGACCAGACTCACCAGACCAAAGACACTTAAAGTCAAAGACTTTTACATCTCTGATACTTTCCTCAAAACTACTCTCTGCCCTGTCCCCTAAAACTTTCTTTAGAAATGTTGCAATCATTACTATTTAAGACACAGGCTCTTATCTGACCCTTTTCTTTCTTTCTTTCTTTTTTTTTTTTTTTTGAAGACACAGTCTCATTCTATTTTGCCCAGGCTGGAGTGCAGTGGCGCAATCTTGGCTCACTGCAAGCCCCGCCTCCCGGGTTCACACCATTCTCCAGCCTCAGCCTCCCTAGTATCTGGGACTACAGGTGCCCGTCACCACGCCCAGCTAATTTTTTTGGTATTTTTAGTAGAGACGGGGTTTCATCGAGTTAGTCAGGAAGGTCTTGATCTCCTGACCTCGTGATCTGCCCTCCTCAGCCTCCCAAAGTGCCGGGATTACAGGCGTGAGCCACTGCGCCCGACCCTTTTCTTTAACCAGAATTTTTTTTTTTTTTTTTTTTTTTTTTTTTTTTTTGAGACAGAGTCTCACTCTGTCGCCCAGGCTGGAGTGCGGTGGCGCAATCTCAGCTCACTGCAAGCTCCTCCTTCTGGGTTAGGCCATTCTCCTGCCTCAGCCTCCTGAGTAGCTGGGACTACAGGCGCCCGCCCCCACGCCCGGCTAATTTTTTGTATGTTTGGTAGAGACGGGGTTTCACCGTGTTAGCCAGGATGGTCTCGATCTCCTAACCTCGTGATCCGCCCGCCTCAGCCTCCCGAAGTGCTGGGATTACAGGCCTGAGCCACCCCGCCCGGCCAACCAGAATTTCTTAATAAGTTGTTATGATTTCTCAGGCATGTGCTGACTTTGAAGATAAAATGTCAAATAAGACTATGAGTCATAATTTAAAAATCAATGATAGAGAAATAAATCAAATAAAAATAAACTCTAAAGTTAAATGGAACATAAAACCTGTGCCCAAGGACCTTCTTGGGGAAAACAGACAAAAGATATCCAAAATTACAGTTTAATATAACAAAGGATGCGACAGAAGTACGCATGCACTAGAACAGTGGTTCTCAAACATTGCCTCCCATTAGAATCCCCTAGGAAGTTTTCTAAAGTCTGAATCCCCAAGTCACACTAATGAGGCTGTCTGAGGATGCAACCCAAGCATTAGCATTTTTTAATACTCCCCAGATGATTCCATATGTACCCAAGTTTCTAGTGGCAATTCCAGCAAAATCAGGATCAAGATTAAGAGGTAAAAATACCTCTTAATCAATGTTATAATATAAAATTAATATGGGATTTGTGTCTAATGTAAAAAGGGATAAATATTAGAAATCATTTAGAACTGACGTCACTGCCAACTATAAAAGTAAACAGAACTGATAAACTATTAAAACTAATATGACTGCTTACCTAAGTAACCAAATGCAAGAACTGGAGAAATTGGAACCCTCCTATACTGATAGTGGATATGTAACATGATACAGCTGCTTTGGAAAACAGTTTGACAGTTCCTCTGGTAGTTAAACATAGAACTACCACATGATCCAACAATTCCACTCCTAGATACATACCCAAATGAAAACTTATGTCTACACGAAAATTTGTCCTTGAGTATTCACAGCAGCATTATTCATAATAGCCAAAAAGTGGAAACAACCCAAAAGTGCATCAATTGATGAATGGATAAACAAAATGTGGTATAGACACACAATGCAGTATTATTACGTAGTAAAAAGAAGTGAAGCACTCATACATGCTGCAGTATCAATGAGCCTTGAAAACAGCACACTGAGTGAAAGAAGCCAGTAACAAAGGAAAATATATTTTATGATTCTATTTATATAAAACATCCAAAACAGGCAAACGTATAGAGTCAGAAAGTAGATTAGTGATTTGATTTTCACATGTTTATTGTTAGTGTGGAAATTTGATAGATTTGTGTATGTTTTATAGCCTATGACCTTCCTAAATTCACACTTACTAGATCTAGGATTTTGGGGGGTAGATTTCTTGTAATTTTTAATGTAGATAATCATGTGATCTACAAATACAGAGTTTTATTTTTTCTTTTCCTATTCTTAGTTTATTGCCTTGGCTAGGTGTACCGTGTTGAACAGCAGTAGGGAGAACAGACATCCTTGCCTTATTCGTGACTTAGGGAAAAAGAATTTAGTCATTCATCATTAAGTATGATGTTAGCTGTAAGTTTTCTGTAGGCTCCCTTTACAAGCTGAGGAAGTTCTCCCTATTCCCAGTTTTCTGAAAATTTTTATTAGAATGAGTGTTAAATTTTGTCAAATGCTTTTTCTGTATCAGAATACAACACTATTTACACTTACTCAAAATAAAATGAAATACTTAAGTGTAAATCTGACAAAATATTGCAGCTTGTATGCTGATGAAAGAAATGAAAGATTGAAATAAATGGATAGATACTCTTCATGGATTAGCAGTTCAACATAGTAAAGACATCAATTATCCTCACCTGATACACGGTTTTAATGCAATTTCCATCAAAATACCAGCAAGATTTTTTTTAGATATCAGTAGAACTATTCTAAAATTCATATGGAAAAGCAAAGGAATTAGAATATCTAAAATTTTTTGAAAAAGAACAATAAAGTAAGAAGAACCACTCTCTCTGATTTCAAGATTTAATATATAGCTACATAATCAAGACTGGAGGAAGAGACACATCGATCTGCTAAGTCAACTTGCTATAAGCGCTGTTGAAGAAGGTCTCCAGGAGACTCCAAGACTAAAATTCTAATAAACTTGTTCTACAAACAGTTACAAAATACTATATTCAGATCCTCCCCCAAAATCTATGGATTTCCTCTTCAGAAATACCCTTTTCAGGTGCCTTGGGAGCTTTCATTTCCTGTGCTTTCCTCAACCCTGTCCCCTTTATTCAAAGGCAGTGGTCCTCAAAAAGTGGTATCCAGACCAGCATCAGCATCATGAGGAACATTAATACAGAATCTTGGGCTCACTCTAGACTTACTGATTCAGAAACTCTTAGGTTAGGCCCAGCAATCTGTGTTTTAATGGGCCCTTGGGATGATTCTAATGCACACTCACATGTAAGAACCACTGGGCTAGAGCCTGATAAGTCTAGAGGCTTCCTCCACTGCACATAAAATACAACTCTAAAGTACAGTGCTTTCAAACCAGAATTGTTTTTAATATTCATTGTGGAAACAAATTCTGGCACCATGGAAACTGGATCTTATTATTCAAGAAGAAATAAAACAAAAAAAAGCACACACATCACAAAGAAAAATCCACCAAAATATTGCCGTTGTTTCTGACTAGGTGGTAGAATAATTGATGTTGTCTCCATTGAACTTTTCTGTTTCCAAATATTCTATAATAAACTTTTTTTTTTTTTTTTTTGAGACAGCGTCTTCCTCTGGCCCAGGCTGGAGTGTAGTGGTGCCATCTTGGCTCACTGCAACCTCTGCCTCCCAGGTTCAAGATTCTCCTGCCCTCAGTCTCCTGAGTAGCTGGGATTACAGATGTGCACCACCACATCCGGCTAATTTTTGTATTTTTAGTAGATATGGGGCTTTGCTATGTTGCCATCCTGGCCTAAAGTGTTCCGCCTGCCTCAACCTCCCGAAGTGCTGGGATTACAAGAGTGAGCCACCATACCCATCCAACATATTATTTTTAAGTGGACAAGAAATAGAGCTCAAAATGGAAGGAAAAATTTGTAGTCCATCGAGTATGAACGTTCAAGAAATACATACCAAATGTATTCTTCGGCCATTTCAATACTCAGTCCAGTCAAACTACAATAATAATTTCGCTGATACTTTCTCTTTTAGTCCCTGAAGAGTCTCAGTTTCTTGGCCTTCAAACACATTTACTTGATCACTGGGTGCAGTAGCCACGATTTTAATCAGTCAGTAAAGATCAGGACAGGTCATTTTAGAAGAGTAGCAACACATCTCAGAACCCAGGGATCCTCAATGAGCAGAGGCGCCTACTACCTCCCTGATGTAACCTGTCTTAGATAGGGCCGCAAGTCAGCGAAACCTTCACCTTTTCTCAGGACTCTGATAAGACCCAGACCCACAAACTCCCCAGGGTCCTACTCACAGTCTAGCAACATGCCGCACCCCCACCCCAGATTTTTTTCCCAAAGCAGACAATGTGGTATTGTGATTAGATATAAACTGAAAGTGTATTTTCTGCTCTTCAGTAATTACACTGCCTTATGGTAGCATTATTCAGTGTGAAGCCTTATTATGCCGCAGAATGAAATTCTGTATAATTTTCTTCTCCTCCAATGCACAAATGGAAATCATATTTTGGTCTGAGTTGGGAAGAAAGGCTCAGTTATCACTTGTGAGCGTGGTGTTATTTTCCCCAGAATTAAAAAATCCATCTGGGTGTCCGACCTCGCTCACCCCGCTGCCTCTCCATTCAGCCTTTTGTATGCAGATGAACCTTATCAATTTCCACCGCCTCAAAAGCCCGCACCCAGCTTGGTGCTTCCCCCTGGTCCGCGCGGCTTTAATGGAAATGCATGAGGCTTTTTTTTTCTTTGATGTCTGTGCAATATACGCATGTGGATAAAAACCTGTGCTTTTATTTAGGGGGAGGGAGAGGGGGGTTCAAATCAAAGTTAAAGTCTCTACCCTATCGCTCCTCGCTGGCGATTAGCGGAGGAGAGAAAGGAACAGCAAATCCAACACAGAAGCTGTGAAACTGGGGTTATTCAGATTATTGACTAACAAATAAAGGGGCATGGGATGTTACATTTGTATTCTAAGGGTTTTCATCCCGCCACAGGCCTCATCAACAACTTAGTGGAGTGCTACTAAATCCCCTGTGTTAACATGCGGGGCTCCAGGGGGCTCCGTGTGATTAATGCATTAATTGCAGCTCCCTCAGGCCTGGCGCAGGCTGTGTCAATAATTCACTTAAGGCCAGTTGGCCCTTGAGTTATTCTACAATCTAGTGCAAACAACTCGCAAATAACACCACTCAACCATTTACCCCAATCCGATTGCTGTTTCCCAGGCTATTAGCAACTTCCAATGAATGATTCATCTGCTGGTGACAAAGCCTAGCGGGGAAATTGTCTGAAGCTACTAGGACTACAGGAGTAGATCAAAGCAGCGTGGCTTTCACCCAACCTGAAGGCCCACGTGGCTATCTGAGATGTTGCTTTCCCAGGCCAGATCTATCCAGTGCAAAGGAAACGGTTGTTTGAAAAGAACGCCTGATAATTTGGACAACAACCTCTCCTGCTCATCCAGATAAATCATTCAGAAAGAAGAAACAAAGCACCCAGATATGGGTGCTTCGGCTCTAAGTATGCCACTGACTCATTACATTTGTGACAGATAAGTTCAATTCTGTTGACCAGTATTTTTCTGTTGTGAAGCTGATGTAATTCACATGAACCTCGAGTCTGGAGGCATGAATAAGATCACCTTCCCTGAACTAGTGAGAACTGGCTGTGTGAACTTGAGCTTAACTGCTCAAACTCAGTTTGCTCTTCTTAGAGATAGAGACAATATTTGTCCTATTTATTTAACCAGATTGTTGTAAGGATTTTAAAGTAATGGTAAATATGTAAACATTTTTTGAAAACATGAAAGAACTAACCTAAATGAGGAGTTAAGGCTCTTACTGATTAATATGTTAAAAATAATATATCTTTAGTTTTTGTAGATTTCTCACACTAGTGTAAATTTCTCACACTAGTCATGTGTGAGTTTTCATAAAGAAGGATTTCAAATATACTCAGATATATGGAACAAGGACTAAACCCCTTTTGGACCTGAATAATCAGGTTTAAGGTAAGAAGCTGAAATCTCAAGGTTAAAATACCTACCCTCTTCTGGCCTCATCTGTCTTCTTTCTGAACAGGAAACAGTTCCTCCCAGAGGGGCTTGTTGCTTTTTGGATGTCTCTGATTTGTAAAAAGTTCTTCCTTACAGTAAGCTGGCATCTGTCTCCTTGAATTCTAATTTTTTCTTTTCTTTTTTTTTTTTTTTTTGAGACGGAGTGTCGCTCTTGTTGCCCAGGCTGCGGTGCACTGGCGTGATCTCGGCTCACTGCAACCTCTGCCTCCCAAGTTCAAGTGATTCTCCTGCCTCAGCCTCCTGAGTAGCTGGGATAATAAACTTGCGCCACCCTGCCTGGCTAATTTTGTATTTTTAGTAGAGACAGGGTTTGTCCATGTTGGTCAGGCTGGTCTTGAACTGCCGACCTCAGGAGATCTGCCGGCCTCGGCCTCCCAAAGTGCTGGGATTACGGGCCTGAGTCACCGTGCCTGGCCTATCTCCTTGAATTTTCTACTCATTCTATCTAGCTCTGCTCCTTGGGATCCCAAAAAAAACAAATCTCTTTTCCAAGTCAAGGAGATAGTTTTCAAAAATACACATTTTAGTTCTTATAATGAGAGAATCATCAAGTCTTACAGAAGTTCTGGAAATAAGACCCCTGATCATGATCAATCAACACCATTTGTTTTTTCCTCCATTTTGTTTTTTAAAATGTCAATGTAAACACATTCATGATTTAAAAAAAAAAAGTTCAAACAGAACACAAGGTGTAAAGTGAAAAGTAAATGTGCCCATCTCCCTCCCCATTCTCTACATTCATACTCCTCTACTTCCCAGAAAGAATTACTATTAACAGTTTCTTGAATAGCCTTCTGGCAATTCAAATGCAACAAACTTACACCGCTACACAAATTTAGGTAATATCATGCACATTTTTCTACAGCTCTTTCATGGAACAGTATCTTGGACATATGAACGTAGTAACACATATAAAACAACAAGGTGTTTACTGCAAAAATATTTGTTATAGAATTTTGCATCTAACTTCACATATGAGATTGGCCAGCAGTTTGAATGGTGCTGTAATGGTAGGTTTTGTTGTCAAGCTTGCTAACTTCATAAAATGATTAAGTAGCTGCCATCAACCTTTTTTTTTCTTTCCTATATTTTGGAATAATGTATATGGCATGAAAATTATCTGTTCCTTAAAAGTCTGATGAAACTCATCCTTAACACTGTCAGGAACTCATGCCCTTTTTAGAGGTATAATTGTTTTATTATTCCTTCAGTTACTTCTATGATTACTGTTCTAGTCAGGCTTTTTGCTTTTGAGCAAATTTTTATGATTTATATTTTCCTAAGCATTTTTGTCTATATTTTTAATTTATTGGAATAAAGTTGTACTTTGTAATTATATCTCCTATGTATGTAGTCATGTTTCTTTTAAATTTTTGTTTGTTTATGCCTTCTTTCTTTTTTCCTTAATTGAATTTGCCAAATATTTATATAGTTTAGTAATCTTGTATTTTCAAAACCCAGCTTGTGGTTGTATTTATCTACTCTTTTATTTCATAATTCAATAATTTCTACTTTCATTTTTACTAATTCTTTTTTCCTAAATTATTTGGGGTAATTTTGTTGTTATTTTTCTAGTTTCTTAAGTTGAATACTTAGTTGATTTTTAATATTTCTTGTGTTCTAATAAATTCTTGTAATGCCGTGCATTCTTCTCTGTCTCTGTCCCTACTCACAGACTCTAGTTAAAGTGTGTTCTTAATTTTGTGCATTTTCAGAATTAGTAATGACCGTTCTTACCTCCCTTTCAGCTACAAAGTTATTTAGAAACATGATTTTTTATTTTCAAGGACAAAGTTTTCCTTTGGTTGTTAATTTATATTTTTATTGCCTTGTGATCAATAAGTAGAAATCATATAAGTTTTGTTTTCTGGAATTTATCAAGTTTTTTTTTGTAACCTAAAACATGGTCAATTTTGCGAAAAGTCTGTTTGGTTTAAAAATAATGTTTTCTCTAAGAGAGTAAGGTAAGTATGTTAATTATGTTAGTCAACTTTCTTTACATTCTTTCATTCATTTCATTTTATCCCATTACTTCTAATGATTGTGAGTGTAGTAAGTCAAGGTCTTTCACCGTGATTGTAGATTTATTCATAGACCCTGTGTTTCTGTTTGGGTTTGCTTGGTTGGGAGGTAGCTAGATTTTCTAGTGACCTATCTCTCAGTTCCTATCAAATATGTGTTAGAACACATGCCAGGTGCCTTAATTTTTCTTTCCTATTTTGCTTTCTAGTAGAATTGCTCAGTTGGTCTTCTAGCTTACTTGTTTCCTCTTTAACTGTTTCCATTCTGCTATTCAAACTGTGTATTTAATTTTTGGTTCACAAATAAACATTTTAGTTTTCTATATCTCTAGTTGATTATTATGGATACAGAAGCCTCTATGACTCTCCTTTAATTATGTTTATTCTAATGTCCTGGTTGTTTTGCTTTTCATTAGGCTAATTTCCTGGTATTGGCCCATGAACTTACTGAGTTTGTGGCATCTCTTTCATAGCTTCGGCTTTCCTCAAATGTTCAGTGACTCTTCCTTGTATGTTCAGCTCTGTATGTGATCCCCTTTAGTCCACAGGTGAAAACCATCCTCCAAAGGTTGTTGGGAGGCAGAGAATATGCATCAGGCAATGTGAGCCAGGAGGTGGATTTCTGAATATTGAGTTCTTATGGAAACACCAGCCTCCTGAAGCACTGTACTTCCTCTCTGACCAAAAGCTCATCCTCCCCCATCTGTGGCTTGTTACCTTCCTTGACAGATGAGAAAGTTGAAGTCATTCTCCTGCCAGGGTAGGTTCCTGCTTTGGCCCCCAGACAACCACATTATCTGCCCCATCCAGTCCCTCTTGCCCAGGGATCTGCCACCTGAGGCTTACTGCTCCCCAGCAACCACACCCTCCTGTGCAGCAATGCTCTTCTGCACATATTTCCTGCTTCTGTCTGATTCCATCTGACTTTCATCTCTCTAGGATTCCCCATAGTTTTGAATGCATTGATGACACCTCTTATTTTACATTCTGGGTTTGGATTCTTTTTCCATAAGAACTACACCTCTTTTCTATCATTCCCACAGACTTTCAGAAGGGGAGATGAGTCTGTAGTGTGTACTTTTAAATTGCTTACCTACTGTTGGCCATGAAATGGGCACTTCCCCTAGACACTACTTACATGTCCTTGAAATAATGGTTTTTTAAAAAGGGGCCTTGGAATTGATACTGGATAAAGTGTGGGTAGAAAGAATTCTTGTGACTGTTGAACATGCATTTTTAGGACAAGTACATGCATTTACCAGAATACTGGTGTTTAAAACAAATTAGAACACCAGGCGATTGGTACCCACTCCTGTTCCCTGGTGGCTGCTGTAGGAAGGGCCATGGAGGCTGGGCTTCCTGGGCTAGGCTAGGAACAGCTGCGCCTATTTAAATAAGAGAGAGAGAAGGGAGGGCCAGTCTATTTACAGGTCAACAGCAGCCCTGCTATCTGATGCCTTGTGGAACTAATTCCTAATTGGGGCAGTGTTTGTCAACACTGACAGGACCCTAATACACTGTAATCGCTCCAGCCACAAGCTCTGATAGAGATCTTAATCTCCACACTGTGTCCCCTTCATAGGCAACAGGCCTGCTGCCACCCCCTCCTTCCCCTTCCTTGGCCCTGTCTCTCTCTCGATCTCTTTTCCCTCCACCCCCACTCTTTTGTACCATTTACTTCTCTATTGCCATCTCCCTTTGTCTCTCATTCACAGGCTGGTTCTTTCCTTCTTTCACTCTTTGTAGGGTCTTGGATCGCCTGCTCCATCATTCTCTCTCATTCTTTGTCTGGAACTTGCAACAAATTTAAATCCTCAAGAGTCCCCAGAGTTTAGGCCACATTTAGTTTTAATATGTGGGTGTTTAATAATTAATTGTAAAAAAAGTCTTTGAAATGATTTAGGAAGTTAAATTTTATTTTGGCAAATTTTTATAAATAGAAGTGGATAGTTAAGATAAGTATTTGTGGCAAATGGAAATGGTGTGGCTTTTTTTTCTTGGTATCTATAGTTTGCTAATTTTGCAAAATAAGTGTCTCCCCTTAACCAGTGTCCTGGTTGGTAATATTTGCAGCATAATCTGAACTAGGCCTGGAAGCAGAGCCACACACAGCAGGCACTGCTGAATCAGGGTGAAGTCTGACTGTTAAATACCTGTGCTGAGAGACCACATGGAGACTGTCCCAGTTCCCATATCAAAAGAGACCTGGGTAGAAAGCACTGGCCACGTGTGCACTTGAGTTGGAGGCACTGTGAGCAGATCCAGGGCAGGAGGTAAAAGAGTCACTCCGTTTCATTCCCTTTCAGTCAATTTTCAATTTTGCCTCCAAAATGGCCTGTTAAGACTTGAGTCACACTATTGACCCTGGGTTTAAAGCATCGTCACTTTTCTGGATTATTGCTAGTAACTTCCACCTCTCTCAGTCTTTCAGATCCCTTCTTGAGGATGTTCCTTATGGAGGTTGGTTGTTCTCATCTTTAGAGTGCCAGCTCAAATTTATGCCTTTTCAGAGAGGTGAAACCCTACCACCCTAACTAGAGTATGTGTAGCTCTCCATACGCCAGTTACTCCCTGTGTCCTTATCCTGTTTATTTTCTCCACAGCACTTATTAAAAATTGTTATTACTTCATGTGTTTCTTTTCTCTCCAGGAGCATAAGCTTCTTGAGGACAGGAACTATATCTTTACCTCACCATGATACCTCACTACAGTACCTGGCACATAGTAGGCCTTTAATAAATATTTGCTGAATGGATGAATGAAGGGATGAATGAATAAGGAACCAAGGAATGGGGAGATCATCCTCTAATCTCACTCTCTCCTAACAATAGTGATCATAATTCCATTGCTTTAATTTTCTCTCTTCTTAAAGATTCTTAGTGACCTATATAACCAAACCCACACTTCTGAATTTCTTTTTTGAGATCTCTTAAAATTTTTCCCAGTCACTCCAGCAAGCCTTGTTGATGTATTTCTCATAATTTCCCATGTAGCGCTCTGGGCTCCATTCACGCTCTCTCCTACGTACCTTTGCTCAAACTGTTCCTCTTCTTCTAGGACGTCAGGAAACTGAGAGCAAGGCATGCGTCATCCTTCTCTGCATCCCTAACCCACAATAGACTTTTCAAAACCTCTCTTAATGGTTATTGGTACTACTGTTCACCAGATTTTTTAGAGCTGGCTCTCCAACTATATTATCACATTCTTCAGACAAGAATGCCCTCACCTACAGGTGTCATGAAACTAAATTTACAACCAACACAACGTCACGTTCAGTTTCAATGGAAACTTCCTATACATTAGTCTAACCTCAGGTTTTTGGGGGCCGGCTGTAGAATAGTGTTTCTTCTTAAGTTGCAGATATATCTAAATAATTAAGAAAAGTATGTGGCAAGGTGAGGCACTAAGGAAGGGAGAGCTGGAATCACTGTAAAGGAAAAAAAAAAAAAAGACACAAAGGAGATTCTAAAAGTGGAAGAGACACAAGCACATCCCCAAAGCCTGGGTCTAGGGATGAGAACTGGTGAGCCAAAGAGGCAAGCAAAAGTAAGTGAGGGCTAGTAAATAGGGAGTGGGCGGAGAGTTGCAGGAGGCCTGGGAATGTGGCCTCTGGGGAGTGCCTTAGAGTCAACCGAGGCATAGCACAGAGGTAGGTCGGGGGGGGCGGGGAGTGCTCCTTCTTTCCCCTTTCTTCCTCTCTCTTTGTCAGCCTCCTCCCTCCCTTTATCCTCCTCTGTCCCCTAGTCCTCCTCTATACCTTCTACTTCTCTCCCTCCTCCTTGACTTCCTTTCCTGTTTGTTGTCTCACACTGACAAATCCATTTTCTTGCACATGCTGATACTTTTCTCCCTTTTTCGTACGCTCTCCTTCTCATACACAAATGGGGCTGAAGGCACAACATCAAACCACTACAGAACTTCCCACCTCCTTTTAAGGGACACAATCAATGCCCTTCTGAGATATGCTTACAAGACCCCCAAAAAATAAGTCTTAAAAGTGCAGCACTCTCTGAAGTGTTCGCTGTCACATGCTTTTGGTTTTTCCTTCTCCCAGTAGCTCACAAAGTCTTGCTACATCAGTCCCAGCCACAGATACGCTTACCTGTGATTTATTGATGATAATTGTAGGAGAGCCATTTGTAATCACGTTAAACAAAGACATTCTCTCGCTGAGAGGGAGTGATAACGCACCATTTAGTAATTTTTGTGCAGTTGGTAATTTGGAGAATGAATGATAATTTCTGAGCCTTGAAAAGCCACATTGACAATGCCTGGTGCTATTCACCTAGTGAATAAAGACACCTTCCTCTCCATGTCTTGTGATAAATTTCTTTTATTAGGGTCACTTATGTGGGACTTTATCTTAATGGTCTCTCATATGGGGCAGTTGTGCTTTGGCCGTTAGGTTGTTTTTCATCACGCCTTAAACACAGGGCTCGGAGAAAATACATAGCAATAGTAGTTCCAAGAAGCTCTCAGGCAGCTCAGCTGCTGCAGAAATTAGGCTCTAAAACTCACAGGTTTGCCCAATCACAACTGGCAAAACAAATTAACAGAGGGAATGGGTCCCTACACTCTCAAGGGGATAGTGAGGCTCCCTCACCTACCCACCATTCCACTCCTACTTGCCCTTCCTCAGTGACTGCCTACTTGTTCAGTTTTCCATCTAGTTTCCCCTCTTTGTCCCCATTCTCCATTATGTTCTCTTAATTAAAATTTTCCCTGTGTTAACTCAGTCAGTATCCCTCTCAGTGTGGCAGGAAGTTAAGGGTATATCCAGTAACTAAATAGATGTTATGTTGGCCAGAACAGGTTCTTTGCAACCTGCCTTCACCAGAGAGAAATCCTGGCAGGAGGTCAGAAGAATCTGGGGAAGAGCAGCCACCCACCCCATACCACACCAACATATTCTTATGACACTGACAACACTGCCCCGTTGGCAACCTGCTTCCATTACCACTTATATATACCTCACTGCATTCAGCAGAGGCAGGCTGCCTTTAGGTACTGGTCTTCTGAGTACTCTCCCTGGCAGAGGCAAGCTGCCTCGGTGTGCCTTTCACTAGTTAAGGGCCTTGTTTTAGGTATTGTGACCAACCCTTCAGATGTCAAAGAATACCCATGAATCCTGTCCTTGGGTCATTTTCCCTTTCCCACAGTCTCCCAATCCTTAACCCTGTCTCCAAGCCCCTCAACCAGTTCCCACCTCCAACTGTGTCACAGACCCCCAAAAGGGCTGTCAGTCATTCTCTGCGCCTCTCAGTTTCTCTGCCAGGTAGGGAGAGTAAAGGAGAGGAATGGAGGGAAGCTATCTTAGCGAGCCAGTAGCACACCTAGGAAACAATAAGACATCTCAACTGTCTTAGTATACTAACATAGTAACTGTCTCTTTCTCAGCCTTGAATTGAGTTACAGATTTCCTTTCATTGCTTTAGCCTAGGACACATAGCTCCGGGAGATGGGGGGAGAAATATTAATAACACCTAACATCTAATTCACATTTACTGTATGCTAGGCATTGTACCAAGAACTTTTCATTTACTATGTCATTTAACCTTCACACCATCTTTACCAGGGGGATACTACTATTATCTGCTTTTTATTGGTGGAGAAATGCTGAGAAGGCCTATGTTTCTTGCCCAGAACTAGGAATTCTTGGTGCTGGATTTGGCACCCACAATGTCTGACCGGAAAGCACTCACTTTTTTCCTCTCTGCTGTTCTGACAATGGCAAACTTCTCCAAACACACGCTAAGTCCTTATAAAGGGAGCTAACACACACACTCTCTACCATGTGTGGGTAAAGAGAGATGGCTTGTCTAAGTTCATTTCGCTGAGTCCCCAGACACGATGCCACCACACAACCCTGAGATGCTGGTGGATTTCCCAACTCCCTCAGTGGGGAGCTGACACTTGTTTCTCTCCCTCAGAGGATGGATCAACCCCTGCTCAGAGATACCTATCACTTACTCCTCAATCATACCCTCTTCCTCACTGAAGAAGTACTGGCCATGTCCCATGAGCTCAAATACTATTCCTGCGGATGCAAGTCCACAGAAGGGAGTCTACCATCCACCTGACGTAAGGAGTCACCACTGTCTTTCATCCTTAAAGAGCAGCCAGTCTCGTAACTGCCCTCCACTATCTCCCGTGTCTGGCCATGGAGTAACAAGGTTGTGTTTTGGTCTAGTTTGGATACTGACTATAAATTCTATCTTGGGCTTTAAAGGCCATGTCCCACAAGAGGGCAGATTCCCTCCCACTGATTGTCCAGTAGAGAGAGATTATTGTGATATTGTGAAGTACCACCTCGACACATTCCCACTCCACCCTATCCAATCTCAGGTTGTCTTATAAGCTAGTATAGACCCTAACCAGGTTACCCCCAAATAATGGATCTTTTGTCATTAAGAAGAACCTGCCAATTCCACAGCTATCTCTAGTCTGTTGTTCCTGGTGCAGAACCATAGTATCACACTGTCTTTTCTTTCTTGCAGTGTTGTGTTGAACTACCAGTGTCCTAAGCCATCCTTCAGCTTATTGATCTTTACCCATACTACTTCTTTCTTTGCCCCAAATCAAAGTCAGTGGGCAGCCAGGGATCCTACTGAAAAAAAAAAACAAGAAATGGGGGCTACATCAGAGGCAGCATTCTTACTGTTATATAACTGTAAACACAGATCCTGTGTATCACCCCCATGAATGTTACTGCTCTGGGTACAGAATTGCAAGTATTTAAAAAATAATTTCTGTTAAAGCTTTTGATTTGTAAATCCTTCCTGGAATGGTAGGGAATTTTGTAAAGTAATGTAGGAATGACCTACTATCTCTACCACATTCAGAGCTACCCATCAGGATTTCTGTTGGAGCAAATGGAAGGACAGACAAGGATCTCCAAGGAGAGGAGAACAAGCAGCATAATAAAGAAAAGCAAATTTAAAAATATGGTTGTCTCATTTATTGGTAACCTCGGAGTGGATTATGTCTCAGACTAAATATTCAATCAAGACTGTGGTACCAGCAAATCCTTTCAGGTGGTCAAACTGACTCAGAGAGAAGAGGATAAGGCATGGCTTTCCCACCTGTGCTTAATAGATTCAAGATACCCACATTTAAACTGAGAAATACAGAAAGGAACTAGGGGGACAAACACATTTTTTAAAAATGCAGCAACAGGTATTGGCATACAATGTGGACTCAAATCAAATAAGTTAAAAAAACTGGCTAACTTTTTGAGAGTGCTGTGTTTATTTCCTTCTTCCCCAAAATGTGCTAAAGGCCAAAATCAACCTCAGGGTTTCCAATATTCTATGAGAAGGAAGTGGGCTGAGAAAGCTGCTGAAACACTAAGGAGGACATATTCTTCAATGCGCACTTCAGATGTGGCCAAGAAGCACAGGAGGAAAGAAAGAATTTTAGAGAACAGTGGACAAGGAGCTACTCCCTAGGAACAGGATCAGGAAGATGCCTCAACCCCAGGAGATTAGTCCTATGCAATATGTAGCAGCAAGATTTTAGGATTACTTCATGCCTGCCTCTGCTGTGTCTCCCAATTTTCCCCTTAATGAAGGGTAGCTGTATTTTGGTTATCTCGTTTGTGTTCCAAAGTTGTTATTGAATACAGAATGGGGATATACTGTCTTTTTTAGCTCATAGGTCTCTGAATAAAGAGGCATGTTTTAAAACAATGGATGGGTGTAATAATTTGTTTTTACCTTAATGCTGGAAGCCTCTTTCATCAAATAGCTCAATGATCATTGCATTGAATGATTATTGTATTTCATTTCCTTCTCTATAGAAAATAAAATGCAAGCCCACTACTTGGACCATAAAAGTTCAATATTTATGTAGTAAAAATTAATAATAATGTTTATTGTTTAATGTTGTAGAGTCAATCTGTGGACAAAGCACAGAAGACTTGTTTGTGATTACAGAACAAAATGCAAACATCAGCAACCTTGACAATGAGAAAGAAAAAGTGAGCTTATGAAAAGAGGAAGGAAGGGAGGAGTTTGGCAAGATGGCCAAATAGGAACAGCTCTGGTCTGCAGCTCCCAGCGAGATCAATGCAGAACGTGGATGATTTCTGCATTTCCAACTGAGGTACCTGGTTAATCTCATTGGGACTGGTTGGACAGTGGGTGCAGCCCAAGGAGAATGAGCTGAAGCAAGGTGGGGC
>NW_012101535.1:51677-62041 GCF_000951045.1 Mandrillus leucophaeus | reverse complement strand
TTTTTTTTTTTTTTTTCCCATAACCCAGTGGCACCTGAAACGCCAGCAAGACAGAGCCATTCACTCCCCTGGAAAGGGGGCTGAAGCCAGGGAGCCAAGTGGTCTGGTTCAGTGGGTCCCACCCCCACGGAGACCAGCGAGCTGAGATCCACTGGCTTAAAAGTCTCGCAGCCAGCACAGCAGTCTGAGCTCCACTCGACCTGGGGTGCTCCAGCTTGGTGGGGGGAGGGGTATCTGCCAGTGTTGAGGCTTGAGTAGGAGGTTTTACCCTCACAGTGCAAACAAAGCTGCCAGGAAGTTCAAATTAGGTAGAGCCCACCACAGCTAAACAAGGCCACTGCAGCCCAACTGCCTCCTCTAGATTCCCTCTCTGAAAAAAAAGATAGCAGCCCCCGTCAGGGACTAACCCCCACCTCCCTGGGACAGAGCACTTGGGGGAAGGGGCTGCTGTGCCTGCAGGTTCAGCAGACTTTAACATCCCTGTCTGGCAGCTCTGAAGAGAGCAGTGGTTCTCCCAGCACAGCCTTTGAGCTCTGATAAGGGACAAACTGCCTCCTGAAGTGGGTCCCTGACCCCCATGTATCCTGCCTGGAAGACATCTCCCAGTAGGGGGCTACAGACGCCTCATACAGGAGAGCTCTGGCTGGCATCTGGCGGGTGCCCCTCTGGGATGAAGCTTCCAGAAAAGAAACAGGCAGCAATCTTTGCTGTTCTGCAGTCTCCGCTGGTGATACCCGGGCAATCAGGCTCTGGAGTAGACCTCCAGCAAACTCCAGCAGACCTGCAGGAGAGAGGCCTGACTCTTAGAAGGAAAACTAACAAATAGAAAGAAATACTATCAACATCAACAAAAAGGACATCCACTCAGAGACCCCATCCAAAGGTCACCAACTTCAAAGACCAAAGGTAGATAAATCTGCAAAGATGGGGAGAAACCAGGGCAAAAGGGCTGAAATTCCAAAAACCTGAATGCCTCTTCTCCTCCAGAGGATCACAACTCCTCACCAGCAAGGGAAAAAACTGGACAGAGAATGATTTTGATGAGTTAACAGAAGAAGGCTTCAGAAGATGGGTAATAACAAACTCCTCTGAGCTAAAGGAACATGCTCTAACCCAATGCAAGGAAGTTAAGAACCTTGAAAAAAGGTTAGACAAATTGCTAACTAGAATAACCAGTTTAGAGAAGAATATAAATGACCTGATGGAGCTGAAAAAGAGCATGAGAACTTCGTGAAGCATATACAAGCATCAATAACCGAATTGATCAAGTGGAAGAAAGGATATCAAACATCGAAGATCAACTCAATGAAATAAAGCAAGAAAACAAGATTAGAAAAAAAAGAGTGAAAAGAAACAAACAAACCCTCCAAGAAATATGGGACTATGTGAAAAGACCAAACCTAAGTTTGATTGGTGTACCTGAAAGTGATGAGGAGAATGGAACCAAGTTGGAAAACACTCTGCAGGATATTATCCAGGAGAACTTCCACAACCTTCCAAGACAGGCCAACATTCAAATTCAAGAAATACAGAGAACACCACAAATATACTCCTCGAGAACAGCAACCCCAAGATACATAACCATCAGATTCACCAAGGTTGAAATAAATGAAAAAATGTTAAGGACAACCAGAGAGAAAGATTGGGTTACCCACAAAGGGAAGCCCATCAGAATAACAGCAGATCTGTCAGTGGAAACCCTACAAGAAAGAAGAGAGTGGGGGCCAATATTCAACATTCTTAAAGAAAAGAATTTTTAACCCAGAATTTCATATCCAGCCAAACCTGTCTCTTATACACATCTAGATGTGTATAAGAGACACGACACACATAGGCTCAAAATAAAGGGATGGACGAATGCTTACCAAGCAAATGGAAAACAAAAAAAAAAGCAGAGGTGCAATCCTTGTCTCTAATAAAACAGACTTCAAACTAACAAAGATCAAAAGAGACAAAGAAGGGCATTATATAATGGTAAAGGGATCAATGCAACAAGAAGAGCTAACTAAATATATATGCATCCAATACAGGAGCACCCAGATTCATAAAGCAAGTTCTTAGAGACCTAGACTGCCACACAATAATAGTGGGAGACTTGAACACTCCGCTGTCAATATTAGACAGATCAACGAGACAGAAAATTAACAAGGACATCCAGGACTTAAACTCAGCTCTGGACCAAGAAGACCTAATAGACATCTACAGAACTCTTCAACCGAACTCAACAGAATATACATTCTTCTCAGTACCACATCACACTTATTCTAAAATTGACCACATAATTGAAAGTAAAACACTCCTCAGCAAATGCAAAAGAATGGAAATCATAACAAACAGTCTCTCAGACCACAGCGCAATCAAATTAGAACTCAGGATTAAGAAACTCACTCAAAACCGCACAACTAGATGGAAACTGAACAATCTGCTCCTGAATGAATACTGGGTCAATAACGAAATTAAGGCAGCAACAAATATGTTCTTTGAAACCAAAGAGAACAAAGACACAACGTACCAGAATCTCTGGGACACATTTAAAGCAGTGTGTACAGGGAGATTTATGGCACTAAATGCCCAGAGGAGAAAGCAGGAAAGATCTAAAATTGACACCCTAACATCACAATTAAAAGAACTAGGGGAGCAAGAGCAAATAAATTCAAAAGCTAGCAGAAGACAAGAAATAACTAAGATTAGAGGAGAACTGAAGGAGACAGAGACACAAAAAACCTTCAAAAAATAAATGAATCCAGGAGCTGGTTTTTTGAAAAGATCAACAAAATAGACAGACCATCAACCAGACTAATAAAAAAAAAAAAAAGAGAGAAGAATCAAATAGATTCAATAAAAAAAGATAAAGGGGATATCATCACCAATCAAAGAGAAATACATACTAGCATCAGAGAATACTGTAAACACCTCTATGCATATAAACCAGAAAATCTAGAAGAAATGGATAAGTTCCTGGACACACACACCCTCCCAAGACTAAACGAGGAAGAAGTTGAATCCCTGAATAGACCAATAACGAGTTCTGAAATTGAGGCAGCAATTAATAGCCTACCAACCAAAAAAAGTCAAGGACCAGATGGATGCACAGCCAAATTCTATGAGAGTTACAAAGAGGAACTGAAACCATTCCTTCTGAAACTATTTCAAACAATAGAAAAAGAGGGAATCCTCCCTAACTCATTTTATCAGGCCAGCTTCCTGATACCAAAATCTGGCAGAGACACAACAAAAACAACAACAAAATTTCAGGCCAATATCCCTGATGAATATCAATGCAAAAATCCTCCATAAAATACTGGTAAACTGAATCCATCAGCACATCAAAAAGCTTATCCATCATGATCATGTCGGCTTCATCCCTGGGATGCAAGGCTGGTTCAACATACGCAAACCAATAAATGTAATTCATCACATAAACAGGACCAACGACAAAAACCACGATTATCTCAATAGATGCAGAAAAGGTCGTTGACAAAATTCAACAGCCCTACATGCTAAAAACTCTCAATAAACTAGGTATTGATGGAATGTATCTCAAAATAATAAGAGCTATTTATGACAAACCCACAGCCAATATCATACTGAATAGGCAAAAATCGGAAGCATTCCCTTTGAAAACCGGCACAAGACAAGGATGCCCTCTCTCATCACTCCTATTCAACAGTATTGGAAGTTCTGGCCAGGGCAAACAGGCAAGAGAAAGAAATAAAAGGTATTCAATTAGTAAAAGAGGAAGTCAAATTTTCTCTGTTTGCAGATGACATGATTGTCTATTTAGAAAACCCCATCATCTCAGCCCAAAGTCTCCTTAAGCTGATAAGCAACTTCAGCAAAGTCTCAGGATACAAACTCAATGTGCAAAAATCAAAAGCATTCCTATAAACCAATAACAGACAGAGAGCCAAATCATGAGTGAACTCCCATTCACAATTGCTACAAAGAGGATAAAATACCTAGGAATACAACTTACAAGGGATGAGAAGGACCTCTTCAAGGAGAACTACAAACCGCTGCTCAAGGAAATAAGAGAGGACATAAACAAATGGAAAAACATTCCATGCTCATGGACAAGAAGAATCAATAATATGAAAATGACCATACTGCCCAAGGTAATTTATAGATTCAATGCTATCCTCATCATGCTACCATTCTTCACAGAATTGGAAAAATCTACTTTGAATTTCATATGGAACTAAAAAAGGACCTGCATAGCCAAGACAATCAAATGCAAAAAGAACAAAGCTGGAGGCATCATGCTACCTGACTTCAAACTATACTACAAGGCTACATTAACCAAAACAGCATGGTACTGGTACTAAAACAGATATATAGACCAATGGAACAGAACAGAGGCCTCAGAAATAATGCCACACATCTACAACCATCTGATCCTTGACAAGCCTGACAAAAACAAGCAATGTGGAAAGGATTCCCTATTTAATAAATGGTGCTGGGAAAACTAGCTAGCCATATATAAAAAGCTGAAACTGGATCCCTTCCTTACACCTTATACAAAAATTAATTCAAGATGGATTAAAGACTTAAACGTAATACCTAAAACCACAAAAACCCTAGAAGAAAACCTAGGCAATACTATTCAGGACATAGGCATGGGCAAAGACTTCATGACTAAAACACCAAAAGCAATGGCAACAAAAGCCAAAATAGACAAAAAGGATCTAATTAAACTAAAGATCTTCTGCACAGCAAAGGAAACTATCATCAGAGTGAACAGGCAACCTACAGAATGGGAGAAATTTTTTGCAATCTATCCATCTGACAAAGGCCTAATATCCAGAATCTACAAAGAACTTAAACACAAGAAAAAAAAATCCCATCAAAAAGTGGGTGAAGGATATGAATAGACACTTCTCAAAAGAAGACATTTATGCGGCCAAAAAACATGAAAAAAAGCTCATCATCACTGGTCATTAGAGAAATGCAAATCAAAACCACAATGAGATACCATCTCACACCAGTTAGAAAGGAGATCATTAATAAGTCAGGAAACAACAGACACTGGGGACGATGTGGAAAAATAGGAACACTTTTACACTGTCGGTGGGAGTATAAATTAGTTCAACCATTGTGGAAGACAGTGTGGCAATTCCTCAAGGGTCTAGAACTAGAAATACCATTTGACCCAGCAATCCCATTACTGGGAATATACCCAAAAAATTACAAATCATTCTGCTATAAAGACACATGTACACTTATTATTGTGGCACTGTTCACAATAGCAAAGACTTGGAACAAACCCAAATGCTCATCAACAATAAGCTGGATAAAGAAAATGTGACACATATACACCATGGAATACTATACAGTCATAAAAAAGGATGAGTTCATGTCCTTTGCAGGGACATGGATGATGCTGGAAACCACCACTCTCAGCAAACTATAACAAGAACAGAAAATCAAACACTGTATGTTCTCACTCATAAGTGAGAGTTGAACAACAAGAACACATGGACACAGGGAGGGGAACATCACACACTGGGGCCTGTCAGGGGGTGGGAGGCTAGGACAGGGATAGCATTAGGAGAAATACTTAATGTAGATGATGGGTTGAGGGGTGCAGCAAACCACCATGGCACGTGTATATCTATGTAACAAACCTGCACGTTGTGCACATGTACTCCAGAACTTAAAGTATAATAAAAAAAAAAAAAGAAAGAAAAGAAAAACAAAAAAACAAAAGAGGAAGAATTGGAGAGAAAGCATGAAAGAAACTGGAGAGTTACTATTATCAGTATCTTATAAAGTGGGTAGTAGACAGATACTGTCTAATGTTGACAGGACAAGAGATGACAGTTTGTGTACATTATTTAAATCAAGTTATAATACAAGAACAGAATATATATATATACATAAAAATATTGGGGATAGATAAGGGGAAAATTGTGTATGTGACACAAATGTCTTATGTGTAGTGAAAAATCCATGTATGTTATCTAAAGTACATAAATGAAGAAATTGAAGTATAAACATTACATTGAATTATAGCAGAAGAACTACAAGAAAAAATTGTTTTAAGAACTAAATCTGGTGATTAGTACTAGAAATAAGGAGTGGTGAGACAAGAGACTGTCTATTTTCATCATAAGACTTTCTGTCCCATTTTAATCTTTACCATGTAGATACATTTATTTAATGAAAACCAAATAAACAGAGCCATTTTTATGAGCAACTTTTAGGAAACATTTTTATTGAAGTTAACAGGCACACTGTCAAGTGCACAAATCTTGATTGCACAGCTCAAGAGCAAGATACAGAATACTTCCAACACCCTAGAAAGCTCCATCCCATTCAATACCCCAAAAGTAACCACTATTCTGACCTCCATCACTACGGATGTTTCACTTGATTTGATAATCATATAACTGAAATCATCCAGTATATACTCTTTTGTTTCTGGTGCTTTTTGGTCTATCATGTCAGTGAGATTAACTCATGCTGTATGTAATTGTTGCCAGGTAGCATTCCATTATATGACTATAACAAAATTTATTCTTATGTTTTGTTGATTGATAGTAAGGTTATTTGTAGCTTAGAGCTGTTATGAATACAGCAGCTATGATCATTCATATATGATCTTTTGATGTACTCTGCACACATTGCAGTCTATCCATCTGACAAAGGGATCTAACCATCAATCTAACCATCTGATGTCTTTTGATGTACTCTGCACACATTGGCTGTATACCTAAAAGTGAAATTGCTGAGTTGTAAGGTAGATGTGTGTTTTAGATTTTGCCAAACTGTTTTTTTTTTTTTGCCTTTTGAAACCAAATATTTAATATTTTCATTAAATTGTTTCAATATAACTTCAGGCAAATGCCAACTGGAAGACCAAGCCCAAAAATTCAGAGGAAATAATCTTCCAAACAAGGAACACCAATGTGATCTTCTTCCACGCCAGCAGCAATACTGGTGACCATAATGGTGCTAGTCAGTTATCCAGATTATCGAGTGTTTACCACATCATTGATTTTCAGAATGCTCCGCAACAGTTTCAGTTGCAAGAGTCAGAGCACTGACTGACACTAACAGAGGCTGGACAACCAGTTCCTCCAAAATGTTGGAAATACCACCCTTTCGGACATTAATGCCTGAAGTTTTTTCTCCCTGGGCATGCCGGTTTCTTAGTTCTGTTACTGTAGAAATGGGATTCAGGCCGGCATTTTCAGCTAGTGTAGATGGAATGACCTCCATAGCATCTGCAAAAGCACGAATGCAGTAGGATTCCATACCACTCAGTGTTTGTGAATATTCAGTTAATCATAGGGTCAACTCTATTTCTGGAGCACCATCTCCTGCAATAAGAGCCCTCTTCTTCACTAAACAACGAATAACACATAGGGCATCATGAATGGAGCGCTCTGCTTCTTCAATCACCAGTTTGTTAGAACCACGAACAACAATTGTAACTGTTTTTCCAGGGCTGGCACAACATGTAATCTTGAGCAGTTTGCCAGAACCATTTAAATTGACCTCCTCAGCTAACTCAGCAGAACCCAGCATGTCAGCAGTAAATTGGTCAATATGAGCAACTGGCTTGGTTTCAATTGTCTTACAAATAAATTCAATGTCTTCTCTTTCAATATCCTTAATCACCATAATCTTCATTTTGTTCAAAAAGTGTAATGCAAGATCACTAAGAGCATCTCTTAGAATAGACTTCTGTATGAGAAGGACATTACATCCTGTTTTTTTAATTTGCTTCACTAAATTTAAAATATAGACTCTCTCTTCTCTCAGCACTCGGTCCATCTGGGCATAGTCAGAAACCACTATTTGATTATCCATATCTGTTTTGGGAGCAGATAAGCAAAACTGAATAAGCCCAATCTTGGCCTTTTCAACTCTGGTTATGCCAGAATTTGATACTTTTTGGGTGAGAACCAGCCCTTCCACCAACTCACAGTCATCAATTGTCCCACCAAGCTTCCTAACTATTTTAATATCTCTAAGATCTACACTGGTGGCTGTGGCTGGGTCAATCACTTTCATCACTGCATTTACACTCATTGGAGAAAGCAGACTTGAATATTGAGAAACAACCTTTGAGTTCAGTGAAGTGGTTGCACTATTTAACAAAGTTTCTCTGTCACTCAGTTCCACAGGTCGAGACATGTCAGTCAAGATTTCAATGCCCTTTTCCAGGGCCTTCTGGAATGACTCAGAAATGATGGTTGGATGAATCCCTTTCTGAAGAAGCTTGGTACACGAATCTAAGAGGGAGCCAGCAATGATGACTACTGATGTGGTGCCATCCCCTGCTTCTATATCTTGAGCCTTAGACAGCTCCACCAGCATTCTGGCTGCTGGATGTAACACTTGCATTTGTTTCAGAGTGGTAGCACCATCATTTGTAATGGTTACATCACCTTTTCCATCTTGAATCATTTTATCCATTCCTTTTGGTCCAAGGCTTGTTCTAATAGCAACAGCAACCGCTTTGGCGGCGGAAATGTTGCTGAAGCGGATCTGGGCTGGCTTGTCGCGGTCCTGATAGGCGCCTTTTCCGCGGCTGCTGGCAGACCCGGCAGGCGCCCCGCTCCGGGGTGCCACATTCTCGGGCATGGCAAAGTCGGCTGGGTCTGGGTGGGCTCGGAAAGGACGGATGGACCCAAACTGTTTTTAAGCATGGCTGTATCAATCCCACCAGCATACATAAATGTTCCCGTTGCTCAACATCCTTACTAACACTTACTACTGTCCATTTTTTTCATTTTAGCCATTCTAATATACACATAGTAGTATGTTATTATGGGTTGGACTGGCATTTCTCTCATAACTAATGAGATTGAACATTTTTTTATGTTACTGGCCATTTGGATATCCTCTTTTGTGAAGTACCTGTAAAGCATTTGCCCATTAAAATAATTTTGTTTTTCTTTTTCTTGTTCTTTATATATGTTATGTTCCTTATATGTGCCACATACATGCCAAATAGATATAGACATAAATATAACTATATATGGCAAATAATATCTTCTCCTACTTCTACTCTGTGGCTTATATTTTCCATTTCATTCTAGTATTTTCTAGTAAACAGATGTTCTTAATTTTATTGAATTCCAAGTTATCCATCTATTTTTACAGTTACTGTTGTTGTATCCTATTTAGAAATTTATATCTGCCCCAAGGTCATAAAGATACTTTTACAAAGTTGTCTTTTGAGAAGTCTTATTGTCTTGCCTTTCATATTTAAGCTTATAATACATCTAGGATTCTCTCTCTCTCTCTCTCTCTCTCTCTGTCTGTCTGTCTTCTTTTTGTTTTCTACTGCATCCAAACAGCGCTTTTCTTGGAGTGGAGGACACAGAAGTCCCAAGACAGGTGGAAGACAGACCCTAAAGGAGAAAAGTTTTCTCTATCAGTTTGCTTGCAGCTATTGCTTGGGCAACCCAGTCTCAGATAATCAGATGATTCTGTCTAAGCTGAGTTGAAAGTGGGTTCTACAAATGCACAGTGGGGCCCTGAGGGGCCTTGGGGGAGCCAAAAGTCCAGAACCACAGGGGCAAGTTTCTGGATCAAAGCACTCCTGGCTGTTAGCAGCAGTGCCAGAATGGTGTCTTTAGCAGATTTACAGTGAGGTCTTCATCACCAATTCTTCAAGTGTAGTTCACCATCCCTCCTGTAGATTTTGTGATCTACCCAATATCCTTCCAAAAATTTTCTTTTACTCCAATTAGCACAGGTTTTATATGAGATCAAGAATTCTGTCTGATAAAAGAAACAAATTCAAAACTCTGCAAAATGACGTAGTCAAGAAAACCACATACCCACTGAAAGCTGAAGTTATACAGTTATACAGGTCCTCATTTGAACTGGGATTACATTTCTCAAACATTTCCCTAAGCTTCTCTGTGGCTGGGGACAGTTAGAGGAAGGCCCGTCTGAGGGGTAGAGGCAGTGCTGACAAATGGCCTTCAGCACCAGTCACGGGGTCCTAACCACATGTGAGACAAGCTAATTTGAACACAAAGTTCTAACCCTTTAAACCCCATTCCTGACATTACCAGGGACTGCTATAGACATTTTGCTGTGCCTATTCTCTCTGAAGAGAAATTCAGTAAAACAAATTTTTTTAATAATAAACTACATTAAAATTAATAGAAGGGTTCAAATTTTGTTGAAATTATCTTAATTAGGAGGAATTTTTAAACATCTCTTCATGATGGAGTACTTTGGAGCGTTGATATGAAGCAAGAGGACTTAAAGAGCCTTGTGGAGGAAAGGAAACACCCCTGGAGTTGCAAATTTTTTTTTTTTTTTTTTTTTTTCTAGGGGATTCTCTGCAGCCTGGGACGTGATGTAGGCAAAACTACATTCTTTGAAAATGTCCATGT
>NW_012101535.1:49754-51627 GCF_000951045.1 Mandrillus leucophaeus | reverse complement strand
TTTGGAGCGTTGATATGAAGCAAGAGGACTTAAATAGCCTTGTGGAGGTAATTAATCTTCCTTGTATTTTTTTTTTTTTTTTTTTTTTTTTTTTTTCTAGGGGATTCTCTGCAGCCTGGGACGTGATGTAGGCAAAACTACATTCTTTGAAAATGTCCATGTTGTTTTCCCCTTCTCCCTTTCCTAAATCCTTACCTTAATACTGTATATTAACTTCATAAAGTCAGTGTTTTCCTGATACCTCTTCTGGAAAACCTCTGTCCCTTCCCAGATCCAACCACACTCCTTCAGTCTCCTGGAGCTCTATCTCACTCTCTTTCTCTTTCTCTCTCTCTCCTTTGCATTTATGTGTCATCCTGAGTTCACCCTTATGATAGCATTGATGGTAGTATTCTGTAATCAATGATTTATTATATGTCCCACCCACTGGACTATGAACGTCTTAAGTGAGGATCACATGTTGCCTAGTATTCTGGCCCCAGGGACTCACCCAGAGGAGTATCTGTTGAGTAAATGACTCGATGAATGACCAAGTAAATAGAATAACTCAACCAGTCATCTTTACTCAAACATTGGCCTTAACTAAAGTGAACATGTAATTTATTCTCTTAACTGTGACCCTATTGAGCATGGAAGGGAGTGATCACTGGACAGTACACTGGGACAGCATGCATTCTCCAGGAACAGTCTGAGCAACTGGAAACAGATGGTTACCCTAGCTTTAGCCCATTCTACCCAGCCTAATTTTACCTTCTCTGCCATTATATTATGAAAGTGAACCATTGTGTCATTATCTTTTATATTGAGCACTCTATATAGTGAGGTGGGACTGACAGTTGGGTTAGAGGTCAGAATAAGGGATAATGATTGGAAAGTCATTCTCATTTACCCAGAGGGGGCAAGCAAAAACCACAGGAGAAATCGAAAAGAGAGGTGTTGACTGAGATAACGGAGGCTCAAATCCAGGTATCTGAACACAGGACACACTTGAAGGGAAGACAAAAGAGTCGAGCCAGAGGGCTTACTACATTATTTAACGTATATTCGTTCATTTAATTTTCACCTTATGGAACCTTGTAAGATAGGGTGATGTTGCTATTCCTACTTTATGGATAACCAAACTGAGGCACAGAGCAGAATTGACTACTTCCTAGCTCATAAAGTCAGAAAATGGCAGAGCAAGGATTCAAAGTCAGTTTGGTGGGATTCTAAAGCCCATGACTCTAACCAAGATAGAACAGGTAGAAAAGAATTCAGGAAAAAGGGAGTATTTAACATTGTCAGATTCTTGGATAAATCAAGGATAAGAAAGCCTGGGAAAAGGTCATATCATTTGACAACTGGGAGACTAATCATGACCTTTCAGTGGTCATATTAATAGAATGGATTGGGAGATTAATAGAATGAATTGATGGGGACAAAAAGTGGGCAAAGAATGAACATGAAGAGACATTTCTCAAAAGAAGATATACAAACATCCAACAAACATGAAACAATGCTCAACATCACTAATTATCAGGGAATTGCAAATTAAAAGCACAGTGATACACTATGTTCCTCCTGCAAGAATGGTCATAATTTAAGTCAAAAAACAATAGATTTGGCACGGATGTGGTGAAAAGGGAACACTTTTACACTGTTGGTGAGAACGTAAATTTGTACAACTACTATGGAAAACTGTATGGAGATTCTTTAAAGAACTAAAAATATAACTATTATTCAATCCAACAATCCCACTCCTCAGTAACTACCCAAAGGATAAGAAGTCATGTGAAGGCCGGGTGCAGTGGCTCACACCTGTAATCCCAGCACTTTGGGAGGCTGAGACGGGCGGATCACGAGGTCAGGAGATCGAGGCCATCCTGACTAACAC
>NW_012101535.1:40158-49124 GCF_000951045.1 Mandrillus leucophaeus | reverse complement strand
GTAGTTGACTTAAGAAAGGAAAGTGATCTCAGACTCTGAGTCTAAGGAAAACTGTTTTGAATGAAAAGAGAAAGAGCTACATAACACATGGAATATATTTTAAAATACTGTAAATTTTAATAACACCAAATGAATGACATGAAACTTCAAAAAAAAAGAAAGAATGACATAATGGACTTTGAGGACTTGGTCAGGGGCTGGTTGTGGTGGTGAGGGATAAAAGACTACATATTGGGTACAGTGTACATTACTCAGGTGACAGGTGCACTAAAATGTCAGAAATCACCACTAAAGAACTTATCCATGTAACAAAAATCACCTGTACCCCAAAAGCTATTAAAACAAGGAGAATGAATGGATGGGGAGCAAGTGGAGACAATAATATAATAAAAGATAATTACAGGGATATGACTTCATAACAATATATTTATGAATATATGTGTATCTTATCTATCTTATCTATCTATTTATCTATCTATCTATCTATCTATCTATCTATCTATCTATCTATTTATCTCCATAAAAATAATTCAGCTAAATTGCCTAACCTGATGGTAGGATTTCATTGAACAATTCTTAGATAATATTTCCATCATTCATAAACAAAGTAGAAAATGCAATGAAATGGAGCAAATTATGAGTTCTATGGGGGCGGAACCATGTCTTCTTCATCACTATATTCCAAATTTACCACCATACCCAGATGCCCAATATGTGATGAATTAATAAATAAAAATGAATAAAATGAGAAATAAATAAAGGAATGAGCCAAAGTCAGGGTAAGAGAGGAATGGTTCATGTTTACACCCTGCTTGTTCTTTACAAATAGTACAGATGTACCACTGCTATCTATTTACCACGGGACAAGAAACACTTTCTGTACTTTTGCTTAAGGTCCCGTAACTTGTGTCGGTGAAAACAGTTTTTCGTCTTTTCCATTTTTTTCTCTAACCCTTTCCTTACCTATCACTATTTTTTTTTTCTCAAAAGTTAACTTTCATTTATTCCATATCCTCAGATTCCAGGCTTTTTAAACTGGTAGAGCATTCTTTCTGCCTATCTGCACATCTGTCAGGAAATATTTTTTTAAATTACATTATAATAGGAAATCAAGGGCTCCCAGAAGATATAGTAAAGAGCAGTGGTGATTTACCCACTTCTAAAGTAGAGAACACTTACTTTTCTGTGTTGGATTCTTAGCAACAGAGAAGGCATAGGAGGGATGATTATTCTATGAATTTGGTAGTGGGTCCCAAATAGATCCATAGAAATGAGAGACCTTAAATATAGTCCCGGTAATAATGAGCAAGAGGAAATTGACAGAAACCAGCTCTTTCTAAGATAACACATTCCCAGAATCAATAAAAGGTCAACAGGAATTAAACACCTAAGCTGATAAAGGACAGATCACCAAGGACTCTGGGTTTTGAAAAAATCTCAGAGAATGTAGCATATTGAAAGATACTCAGTGGATCTGTTTTTCTTGGAAGCAAATAACTCACTGTGTTTTTATACAATATCTGCTACTCCTAGTCCCCATCAACCAGACCTCATTCAACAAAACACTTTTTATATAGCATTTATCAATTTATTTCTCATATAATGTTTTTAGACAAGCACAATAAATATCTAAAAAAAAAATAAGCCTAAAGTTCAGTAGTCATTCCTCTAAATAGAGAAAGATGACTCTCATAGGCAAAGCCATGGGGAACTCTTAGCTACATCCACAAATTCTCTGTCCCCACTCACCCTTCGGAGGCAATCAGCCTCTACTCCCATTCGAATTCTACAATTAATCTTCCCAGGAACACATTTTCTAACCTCCTTCTCACCTTCCCTCATCCAATGGAACAGAAGGGGAATCCTAAGAGAAATGACTTTCCTAAAAATTCAAGCCTTTAAAGATGGATGTACTTTTACAATATGTACATTATAAAAGCAAAATTATGTTATTTTGTGTACCAGGCAATTCTTATTGGTCAATACTTAATTGGGTGGAGTAGAATCTTGTCACTAAAGATATGACATAATTTGAATTCTAATAAGCAAACTACTGGATTTGAGTCTAATACTAGAAAATGAGACAAAAGGATAATGTGGCTCTTCAATATTACACTGGAGCGTCATCAAACAGACCCACAGGAGGACTCCTTAATTCTTTAGGAGAATGACCATGGTCAAAACCACAATGAGGAATTACTTTTACACAAGTTAAGATGGCTATTATCAAAAAGACAAAAAATAACAAGTGGTGGTGAGGATGTGGAGGAAATGGAACTCTTTTTTTTTTAACTACCTTTTAAGTTCCGGGGTACATGTGCAGGATGTGCAGGTTTGTTACACAGGTAAATGTGTGCCATGGTGGTTTGCTGCACAGATCAATCCATCACCCAGGTATTAAGCCCAGCACCCATTTGCTGTCCTGCTTGATGCTCTTCCTCCCCCAAACCCACTGACAGGTCCCAGTGTGTGTCATCCCCCACCAATATGTCCATGTGTTCTCATCGTTCAGCTCCCACTTATAAGTAAGAACATGTGGTGTTTGGTTTCCTGTTCTTGCGTTAGTTTGCTGAGGTTAACGGCTTCCAGATTCATCCGTGTCTCTGCAAAGGACATGATCTCTTTCCTTTTGGGGGCTGCACAGCATTCTATGGTGTGTATGTCCCTCATTTGCTTTATCCGGTCTACTGTTGATGGGCATTTGGGTTGATTCCATGTCTTTGCTATTGTGAACAGTGCTGCATTGAACATACACATGCATGTATCTTTACAATAGAATGATCTATATTCCTTTGGGTGCATACCCAATAATGGGATTGCTGGATCAAGTGGTATTTCTGCTTCTAGATCTTTGAGGAATCACCACACTGTCTTCTACAATGGTTGAACTAATTTACATCCCAAAGGGAACTCTTATATACTGTTGGTGGGAACGCAAACTAGGACAACAACTAGGGAGAACAATATGGAGGTCCTTCAAGAAACTACAAATAGAACTACCATATGATTCAGTAATTCTACTACCAGGATTTTTTCCAAAGGAAAGAAAATCATATATCAAAACTACATCTGTGTCTTCATATTTATTGCAGCACTGTGCACAATAGCCAAGATATGGAATCAACCTAGGTGTCTAATAATAGAAAAATGGATTAAGAATATGTGGTATATACATGCCATGGAGCACTATTTAGCCATATAAAAGAATAAAATTCTGTCATTTTCAGTAATATAGATGGAACTGGAAAACAATATGTTAAGTAAAATAAGCCAGTAACAGAAAGCTAAACATTACAGTTCTCACTCATATGTGGAAGCTTTAAAAAGTTTTGTTTTATAGAAGTAAAAAATAGAACAGAGGATAGCAGAGTCTGAGAACTGTAGGTAGAGGGAGGGATAGGGAGGATAAGACTCAATGCTGTCCTGGCTTCAGGTCTGACCCAGCACAGTCCCAGTGGTGATAGCCACAGATGTACTTGTGTCACACCCTCCTCCAAATCCAGGTGGCTCAGCAGAGAGAGAGAGAGAGAGACTCTATTTGTTTGGTAGAAAGGGAGGGAAGAGAACAAGAGCCTCTGCCTGTTAATCAAGATAATTCTTCCAGATCTTATCCAAGACCACCAAGGCAGTACTGCTACCAGTTTACAAAATCACAGTGTTACTGGGCTTGGAGTACTGCTTAATGCAGATACGGTTGCAGCAACCACAAACTTAGGTTACAACACCCAATTTCCTTCAAATATCTGGAAAATCTTATCCAAAAGGATGGGTATAAATGAGCCCAGATGGTGAAGACTAAAATAAATACCTAATTCTTTAATGCCCAGACACCAATGAACATGCACAAACATTAATATCATTCAGGAAAACATGACATCACCACATGAACTAAATAAGGCACCATGGACCAATCTCAGAGAGACAGAGATATGTGACTCTTCAGACAGCGAATTCAAAATAGCTGTTTTCAGGAAACTTAAATAACTTCAAGATAACACAGAGAAGGAATTCAGAATCCTATCAGATAAATTTGACAAGGAAATTGAAATAATTTAAAAGAGCTAAGCTTTTCTGAAGCTGAAAAATGTTAACTGGCATACTGAAGAATGCATCAGAGTCCTTTAATAGCGGAAATGATCAAGCAGAAGAAAGAATTAGTGACCTGGAAGACAGGCTATTTGAAAACAGTCAAATGAGACCCAAAAAAAGAATAAAAAGATGAAGCATACTTCATCTTTACAAGAAGGTTATACAAGAAGGTTATGGAACACAAGCAGATTTAACCCAAAGAAGACTATCTCAAGATTTTTAATAATCAAATTCCCAACTATAAAGGATGAAGGATCCTAAAAGCAGCAAGAGAAAGAAACAAATAAACAATGGAGATCCAATATGTCTGGCAGCAGACTTTTTAGGGGAAACTTTACAGGCCAGGAGAGAATGGCATATTTAAGGTGCTGAAGGAAAATATTTTTATCCTGGAATAGTATATCTGGCAAAAATATCCTTCAAACATGAAGGAGAAATAAAGACTTTCCTGTACAAACAAAAACTGAGGGATTTCATCAACACCAGACCTATCCTACAAGAAATGCTAAAGGGAGTTCTTCAATCATAAAGAAAAGAATGTTGACAAGCAATAAGAAATCATCTGAAAGTATGAAACTCACTGGTAATAGTAAGTATACAAAAAACCACAAAATATTATAACACTGTAATTGTGGTGTGTAAACTACTCACCTGTTAAGTAGAAAGATGAAAAGATGAACCAATCAAAAATAATAACTACAATGACTTTTCAGGACATAGATAGTGCAGTAAGATATATATAGAAAGAAAAATTTTAGAGTGGGGAGAAGAGGCCAGGCGTGGTGGCTCACACCTGTAATCCCAGCACTTTGGAAGGCCGAGGCAGCTGGATCACGAGGTCAGGAGATCAAGACCATCCTGGCTAACATGGTGAAACGCCGTCTCTACTAAAAATACAAAAAATGAGCCAGGCATGATGGTGGGCACCTGTAGTCCCAGCTACTCAGGAGGCTGAGGCAGGAGAATGGCGTGAACCCAGGGATGGAGCTTGCAGTGAGCTGAGATCATGACAATGCGCCCCAGTATGGCAGACAGAGCAAGACTCAATCTCAAAAAAAAAAAAAAAAAAAATGTAGGGAGAAGAAGTTAAAGCACAGTTTTTATTAGTTTTCTTTCTGCTTGTTTGTTAGTTTATGTAATCAGTGTTAAGTTGTCATCAGTTTAAAATAATGAGTTATAAGATATTATTTGCAAGCCTTATGTTAATTTGAAATGTAAAAACATAAACAATGGATATACAAAAAATAAAAAGCAAGAAATTAAAATACCAGAGAAAGTTATCTTCACTAAAAGGAAGACAAGAAGGAAGAAAAGAAAAAAGGAGAAGACCACAAAACGATTGTAAAACAAATAACAAAATGGCAAGAGTAAATCCTTACTTATCAATAGTAACACTGAATGTAAATGGACTAACTCTTGGATCAAAAGACACAGACTAGCTGAATGAATAAAAAAAAAAAAATGAAGAAAAAAAAAAAAACAAGAACCATGATCTGTTGACTACAAGAAGCACAATTAAACTATAAAGACATATATAGACTGAAAATAAAGGGATAGAAAAAGATATTTTAGGTAAATGGAAACCAAAAAAGAGCAGGAATAGCTATACTTACATCACACAAAATGGATCTCAAGACAAAAGCTATAAAGACAGACAAAGAAGGAAAGAAGATCATGATATAATGATAAAGAGGTCAATTCAGCAAGAAGATACAACAATTGTAAATATACGTACACCCAAAATTACAGCACCCAGATATATAAAGCAAATATTAATAGTGCTAAAGAGAGATAGACTGCAATACAGTGATAACTAGCTACTTCAACACCCCACTCTCAGCACTTGACAGATCATCCAGACGTAAAATCAATGAAGAAATATAAGACTTAATCCAAACTATAAGGCCAAATAGACATAACAGGTATTTATAGAACATTTCATCCAAGAGCAGCAGAATACACATTCTTCTCCTTAAAACACGGATCATACTCAAGGATAGACCATATGTTAGTCCACAAAACAAGCCTTAAAATATTCAAAAAATTGAAATAATATCAAGTATCTACTTTGACTACAATGGAATAAAATTAGAAATTGGTAACAAAAGGAATTTTGGAAACTATACAAACAGGTGGGAATTAAATAATAAGCTCCCGAATGACCAGTGGGTCAATGAAGAGATTAAGAAGAAAATTGAAAATTTTCTTGAAACAGATGATAATAGAAATACAATATATGAAAACCTATGGGATACAGGCTGGGTGTAGTGGCTCACGACTGTAATCCCAGCACTTTGGGAGCCCAAGCTGGGCAGATCACTTGAGGTCAGTAATTCAAGACTAGCCTGGACAACATGGCAAAACCCCACCTCTACTAAAATACAAAACAAAACAAAACCTATGGGATACAGTGAAAGCAGTACTAAGAAAGATTATAGCTATAAGTGCCTACATCAAAAAAGAAGAAAAATATCAAATAAACAACAGAACAATGCATCTTAAACAACTAAAAAAGGAAGACAAATCAAACCCAAAGTTAGTACTAGAAAAGAAATAATAAAGATCAGAGCAAAAACAAATGAAATTGAAACAAAAAATACAAAAGATCAATGAAACAAAAAGTTGATTTTTTAAAAAGATAAACAAAATTGACAAGCCTTTGGCCAGACTAACTAAGGAAAAAAGAGAGAAGCCCCAACTAAATAAAATCAGAGATGAACAAAAATAAGATATTAAACTGATACTGCAAAAGCTCAAAGGATCATTACAGGCTACTTTGAGCAACTATTTGACAATAAATTGGAAAACCCACAAGAAATGGATAAATTCCTAGACATGCCACCTACCAAGACTAAACCATGAAGAAACTGAAAACCTGAACAAACCAAATTAACAAGTGACAAGATTGAAGCTGTAGTAAAAAAAAACCTCTCCCAGCAAAGAAAAACCTGGGACCTGATGGCTTAACTGAAAGAAAGAAAGAAAGAAAGGAAGAAAGGAAGAAAGAAAGAAAGAAAATGGGAGGGAAGAAGATGGAGGGAGGAAGGGAGGGAGGGAGAGAAGGAAGAAAGGAAGGAAGGAAAGAAGGAAAGAAGGGAGAAAAAAGAAAGAAAGAGAGAGAGAGAAAGAAAGAAGAAAGAAGAAAAATGAGAGTAAGGAAGAAAGAAAAGAAAAGAAAGAAGGAAAGAAGAAAGGAAGGAAACTGCAGGCCAATATCTTTGATGAATGTTGATGCAAAAATCTTCAACAACATACTAGCAAACTGAATTCAACAACACATTAAAAAGATCATTCATCATTACCAGTAGGAATCATCCCAGAAATGCAAGGATGGTTCAATATATGTAAATCAATCAATGTGATACATCATATTCACAGAATGAAGGACAAAAACTATATGAACATTTCAACTGATGCTGAAAACCCATTTGATAAAATTCAACATCTCTTTATGATAAAAACCCTAAAATACATGGGGTTAGAAGGAACATACCTCAACAAAATAAACACCACATATGACAGACCCACAGCTAGTATCTGAAAGGGAAAAAACTGAAAGCCTTTTCTCCAAGATCTGGAACAAGACAAGGATGCCTGCTTTCACCATTGTTATTCAACATAGTACTGGAAGTCCTAGCTAGAGAAATCAGACAAAAGAAATAAAGGAAATCCAGATCAGAAAGGACAAAGTCAAATTATCCTTGTTTGCAGATCACGTGGTCTTATATTTGGGAAAACATAAAGACTCCACCAAAACATTATACATTATTAAAACTGATGAACCAATTCAGTAAACCTACAAGATACAAAAGCAACATACAAAAATCAGTAGCATTTCAATATGCCAACAGTGAACAGTCTGAAAAACAAATCAAGAAAGCAATCCCCAAAAGTCACAGCTGGCAAGATGGCCGAATAGGAACAGCTCTGATCTGCAGCTCCCAGTGAGAATGATGCAGAAAGCAGGTGATTTCTGCATTTCCAATTCATCTCATTGGGACTGGTTGGACAGTGGATGCAGCCCACAGAGGACAAGCCGAAGCAGGGTGGGGCATTGCCTCATCCAGGAAGAGCAAGGGGTCAGGGGATATTCCTCCCCCAGACAAGGGAAGCTGTGAGAGACTGCACCAGGAGGAATGATGCACTCCAGCCCAGATACTGCACTTTTTCCATGGTCTTCGCAAGCAGCAGACCAGGAGATTCCCTCTGGTGCCTACACCACCAGGGTCCCTGGGTTTCAAGCAAGCACAAAACTAGGTGGCTGTTTGGGCAGACACTGAGCTAGCTGCAGAAGCTTTTTTTTCATACCCCAGTGGCATCTGGAACACCAGTGAAACAGTACCCTTCACTCCCCTGGAAAGGGGGCTAAAGCCAGGGAGCCAAGTGGTCTGATTCAGCGGGTCCTGCCCCACAGAACCCAGCAAGCTAAGATCCTAAGATCCACTGGCTTGAAATTCTTGCTGCTAGCACAGCAGTCTGAGGTCAACCTGGGTCACTCAAGCTTGGTTGAGGGAGGGGTATCCACCATTGCAGAGGCTTGAGTAGGCAGTTTTACCCTCCCAGTGTTAACAAAGCTTCAGGGAAGTTTGAACGGGGCAGGACTACCAAAGCTCAACAAGGTCCCTATGGCCAGACTGCCTCTCTAGATTCCTCCTCTCTGGGTGGGGCATCTCTGAAAAACAGCCAGCAGCCCCAGTCAGGGACTTATAGATAAAACCCCCATCTCCATGGGACAGAGCACAGGATTATAAATCATTCTACTATAAAGACACATGCACACATATGTTTATTGCGGCACTGTTCACAATAGCAAAGACTTGAAACCAACCCAAATGCCCATCAATGATAGAGTGGATTGAAAAAAATGGGGGTGCCCA
>NW_012101535.1:38432-39692 GCF_000951045.1 Mandrillus leucophaeus | reverse complement strand
GCAGAAAAGCTGGAAATTCAAAAAATCAGAGCACATCTCCCCCTCCAAAGGAATGCAGCTCATCGTCAGCAATGGAACAAAGTTGGACGGTGAATGACTTTGACAAGTTGAGAGAAGAAGGCTTCAGTCGATTAAACCTCTCAGAGCTAAAGGAGGAACTACGTAACCAGTGCAAAGAAACTAAAAACCTTGAAAAAAGAATGGATGAATGGATAACTAGAATAATCAATACAGAGAAGACCTTAAAAGAACTGATAGAGATGAAAACCATGACATGAGAATGACGTGACAAATGCACAAGCTTCAGTAACTGACTCGATCAACTGGAAGAAAGAGTATCAGTGATTGAAGATCAAATGAATGAAATGAAGTGAGAAGAGAAGTGTAGAGAAAAAAGAGTAAAAAGAAATGAACAAAACCTCCAAGAAATATGGGATTACGTGAAAAGACCAAATCTACATCTGATTGGTGTGCCTAAAAGGGACAGGGAAAATGGAACCAAGCTGGAAAACACTCCGCAGGATATCATCCAGGAGAACTTCCCCAACCTACAAAGGCAGGCCAACATTCAAATTGAGGAAATACAGAGAATGCCACAAAGATACTCCTCAAGAAGAGCAACTCCAACACACGTAATTGTCAGATTCACCAAAGTTGAAATGAAGGAAAAAATCTTAAGGGCAGCCAGAAGAAAGGTTGGGTTACCCACAAAGGGAAGCCCATCAGACTAACAGTAGATCTCTCGGCAGAAATTCTACAAGCCAGAAGAGACTGGGGGCCAATATTCAACATTCTTAAAGAAAAAAATTTTCAACCCAGAATTTCATATCCAGCCAAACTAAGTTTCATCAGTGAAAGAGAAATAAAATACTTTACAGACAAGCAAATGCTTAGAGATTTTGTCACCACCAGGCCTGCCCTACAAGAGATCCTGAAGGAAGCACTAAACATGGAAAGGAACAACCGGTACCAGCCATTGCAAAAATATGCCAAAATGTAAAGTCCATCGATGCTAGGAAGAAACTGCATCAACCAACGAGCAAAATAACCAGCGAACATCATAATGACAGGATCAAATTCACACATATAGTGTGTAGAGGGAGAACTACACACTACTTTTACATATGTTTGAAGTTTCCTTCAATTAAAAGTTTAAAAAAAAGTCAATTCAAGCCTGTAATCCCAGCACTTTGGGAGGCCGAGACGGGCGGATCACGAGGTCAGGAGACCGAGACCATCCTGGCTGACACGGTGAAACCC
>NW_012101535.1:32382-33097 GCF_000951045.1 Mandrillus leucophaeus | reverse complement strand
CAGCAGCCCCAGTCAGGGACTTATAGATAAAACCCCCATCTCCATGGGACAGAGCACAGGATTATAAATCATTCTACTATAAAGACACATGCACACATATGTTTATTGCGGCACTGTTCACAATAGCAAAGACTTGAAACCAACCCAAATGCCCATCAATGATAGAGTGGATTGAAAAAAATGGGGGTGCCCAAGATGGCTGAATAGGAACAGCTCCAGCCTCCAGCTCCCAGTGTGAGTGACACAGAAGACAGGTGATTTCTGCGTTTTCAACTGAGCTTTGAAGAGAGCAGTAGTTCTCCCAGCACAGAGGTTGAGATCTGAGAACGGACAGACTGCCTGCTCAAGTGGGTCCCTGACCCCTGAGTAGCCTAACCGGGAGACATCCCCCACTAGGTGCAGACCAACACCTCACACCTCACACGATGGTACACCCCTGAGACGAAGCTTCCAGAGCAAGAATCAGACAGCAACAGTCACTGTTCAGCAATAATATGTCTTCTGCAGCCTCCACTGCTGATACCCAGGCAAAGAGGGTCTGGAGTGGACCTCAAGCAAACTCCAACAGACCTGCAGCTGAGGGTCCTGACTGTTAGAAGAAAAACTAACAAACAGAAAGAACACCCACACCAAAACCCCATCAGTACATCACCATCATCAAAGACCAAAGGCAGATAAAATCACAAAGATGGGGAAAAAGCAGTGCAGAAAAGCT
>NW_012101535.1:10002-31063 GCF_000951045.1 Mandrillus leucophaeus | reverse complement strand
GGGCGCCTGTAGTCCCAGCTACTCGGGAGGCTGAGGCAGGAGAATGGCGTAAACCCGGGAGGCCGAGCTTGCGGTGAGCCGAGATCCGGCCCCTGCACTCCAGCCTGGGCGACAGAGCGAGACTCCGTCTCAAAGAAAACCAAAAAAAATCTTTAGTGCAATTTGTATCTGTCATTTCATTTATATCTTGTCTTCGACATTCCTGCCCCCCACCCCCACATTCAGGTTTAAGCTTTTGGTGGAAAAATAGGGATAATGGAATAAGACACTTTTTTTCTTTTTCTTTTATCCAATCCCTTCTACCTCCTACCCTCACTGGGGGCAGATCAGGGAGAAAAAATTTAGAGGAAAAGTGGGTAAATACTTTTCTAATTTAGGTGGGAATGTTGGTAAGTCTTCTTCAGTTGGTAAATGTCTTCACCATTGCAGGAGCCCAAATCCTGTCTCTCTCTTTGAAGGAGTGCCCAAAAGACAAGCACTGTGTCACTGCGACATTTCCTGAAGAAGATGTTCTCTTTAGCTAACCACTTGCAAACACTCTAAGATTTTGCTTCAATGACACAGCCCTAAGGTGTCCAACAAACTTCCTTTTTAGAAAACAACTTTATTCCATTGATTGGTTCTTTTCAAGGCAACTCTTTTTTAAAAAAAATTCATGCTATGGATTTTACATGACGCAAGAAACACAAATACTTGTCATGTGACTACAGGAGACCTCTTTGGTGTCTATATAAAAAAGTCTTGGGTTTCTAATATCAAGATCACAGTTGATTATTATCACCCTAGCTGAACTCTGATACTTAGAAAGTGAAATTGCCTTTTTTTAACCTGTATTCATTTATTTTTTCTAAATAAGATATGACACATATATTGTGAGACAGGTTGACGGATAGTGAGTTTTTTAAAATAGCTTTATTGAGATATCATTGACATATGAAAATTATATATATTTAAGGTGAATAACTTGATGTTTTGTTCCATACAAACACTGTGAAATGATCAACACAATTAGGCTAGTTAACATGTCCATGATCTCTACATAATAATGGTATTGTGTGTGTGTGAATATCATATATATTAATACGTGTGTGTTTGTGTGAGTGTATGTGTGTGTGTGTGTGTAACTCAGCCTTATACAACAAAAAAATGCACTGTACCTGTGATCCCAGCTACTTGAGAGGCTGAGGTGGGAGAATCACTTGAGCCCAGGAGTTTGAATCCAGCCTGGGCAATACAGCAAGACTCCATCAAAAAAAAAAAAAGGAAGGAAATAAGGAAATCTTGCTATTGGAGAAAACATGGATGGAGCTGGAGTGCATTATACTAAGTGAAAAACAGCAGTACACAGAAAGAAAGCTACTGCGTGATCTCACTTAGATGTGGAATCTAAAATAGTCAGATTCATAGAAGTGAGGAGTAGGATGGTGGCTGCCAGGGGCTGGGGGAAGGGGAAATCAGGTGATGTCGATCAAAGAGTACAACGTTTCAGTTATGCAAGATGAATGAATTCTGGAGAGATAGCATACAGCATGATGAAGACAGTTATCAAGACAGTGTTTGCCTGGTCACCCCTCATGGCATCCCCGTGGCCTACAAGGAAGATCACTAACAACCACCAAATGAAGTGAAGGTCACTACCTCAGCTCCCCTCTCTCCAGCCAATCTTTTCACTCATTTCCCTGGGAAGCAGTTTCCAGGCCTTGAACTCCAAGTAACATATCAACTCCTCTGTATTACAGTCTCCCAGGAACTCTCTCAAGACACACTCTGCCAGCAGCACAAGAAGTGAAATGAGGGTCTCCGTTTTCTCTTCAGCACCCTCAATCTCTCTAAGTCACTCTTTTAGGTTGTTTCTCATTTGGCTAAGGTAGGAGAAAAGCACTTCTGACCTTCCCCTACCAATTCCTTTCCAATGTTCTTCCTCAAAGCACCCTCTAAGCTTCTGTTACATAAGCAGGTGGAGGAGAAGCTACTAGACCAGTTTGGCCATCACTTGGCAAGCCCTTGGGAGATTTACTTTAAACTATATCAGGCATTTTCCCAGGTTTGTCAATGAAGTCAACAGGAAAAGTCCCATTCAACATCCTGTCACTCTCATATTACTTCCAATCCTTACCACACCCTGCAAGGTGCATATTTTTCACAGATAAGGAAAGAGATGCTCAAAGACTTGCCCAGGATCACTTGGCTTGTGACTGGTGAGATGTGGATTTGAACCTGAGATGCCTGACCTTAAAGCCCACACCCTTTGCACTATACCTCAAGATGTTCTGGCTCACAGATTAAATCAATCAAAATACGTTTTTTCATTCTCAAGCTAAAATATTGGATAATACCCCAATGAGTTGCATAGGACTGCTTCGAGTTCTGTTGCCAGAGAGATATAGTACCCACCGTCAAACTGTCAAATTGCTGGAACAAAAACAAACAAACAAAATATTATCTGCCAGGGAATACAGCAGCAGATTAAGGGCAGTCATTTCTGTTCTTTTCACAGCATCTGTATGAGCAAGATATTGAGAATATTAACCTTGTTTCTATAAACCTTCATCCAAAAAGTTGCCTGATTTTTGTCCTAGCTATCCTGCTCTGCCTCCCATAAACCCGTCTGGTCACATGTCAGTGGGGTTTTCAGAAACTACAGGACCCAGGAGACAAGGAAGCTGTTGTCCCCATGTTTGTACTCTGATTGTTGGGGTGGGGAGCACATCCTCTTGGCCCACAGAAATGTACAAACCTTGCCCGTTAAGCCCTAGAAGTCTGGCCACCCCTACTGCTGCTCTCTTTCCCTCCAGCCATCCCAAACCACTCCTGTCAGCCCCTACCTTTAGACTTCCAAGACAAATTCACTATCATTTACCCCCAAACTGTTCTGCCATCACACCTTTCCTAAGTGAATGGCACAGCAGAACAGGCCACATAATTTGTGGGACCTGGTGCAGAATGCAAATGCAGGACTCGTTGTTCAATGATTAGGAATTTCAAGACAGCAAGAGCAGAGCATTAAATGAAGTGTGGGGCCTTGTATGACTTTAATTAAGACCTTCAACTCCTCTGTATTACAGTTTATTATTTTCTTATCAGTTGTCCCCACTACACTGTGACCAACTTGAGGACGGAAGATGCGCCTTAATCAATTTTGTGTCCTGGCGCTAGCTCAAGCTGGCACATAGTAGGCTTTCCATAAGGACTGAAATGAATGAATACATGGGCAAGATTGTCACTTGTCTTCCACAGCTCTGACCCTGCAAGCTCATTCTGCCTTCTGAGAACAGAAGCAGCAGAGCTGCCCACCTGGAAGTTTGCCAGGATTGGGGCCTCTCAGGGGTGCATGAAACATACCCATGAAGCTGATCTTGGACACCACTATCCACCAGTCACCCATGCCAGAAACCAGGACTTCTCAATTCCCCGCAACCCCAACCTTTCTTGCTCCCTCACTCACACGTATAACAAACTACCCTATTCTATCAATTCTAAAGTTGTAAAAGCACTCAAATATGGCTCCTTCTTTCTGTCCTCACTGCCGCCACCTCACTTCAAGCCTGAATCATTTTTTACTTGACGTATTAGTTAGGGTAAGAGGCTGACTGCTATAGCAGAGAGACTCACAATGCAGTGGTCAGAGTTTGAAACCAGATTTATCTCACTCCAAAGCACAAGTCCTTAACCTATACCTGTATTTTCTAAGAAATTGAAGAATATCCTAAAAAAGTGGGACTATACGAGTGTATTATCCAGGGCTCCTTTGGATGCAAGTGATATAAATCCAACTTAAACTAAAAAATAGAGAGGAGGACAAATTTATTGGTTTCCATAACTGAAGACTCTGGAGGATAGCTATTTTCAGGCACAGCTAGATCCAGGCATTTGAACAATGTTATCAGGGAGCCATCTCTTGACTTTGCTTTTCTTTGTTTGTGGGTTCATTCCTTCCTACTGCAAATGACTTTCTTCAGGCAGCAATAGAAGATAAAATACAAGCAGCTCCTGCTCACATGATCCTTTTGGTTCCAAAGCCTGGTCCTCAGCTTTGCAGACCTGGATACTTGATCTGTCCAGGGTCAGGAGTTGATGAGACTCAGTAAAGCCAACTTATGCCAACGACAGGACCCTCACAGAGTCATTAGGATGTTCATTAGGATGTTGGTATATTAATTTACAGTGAAGCATTTCAAATCAGGACTCATGATCTGGAGGCACAAGCCTTGCAGTAAGCTGTAAGTCACACCTACTTCTCTGGCTGAGCAGTGGTTCCTGAAGCTTCCCTGTGGGGCTGAGCAGGCTTTGATGTACCCAATAGACCCCTTGCCCTAGTGAACTTCCAGTGGAGTGGCTCTTCTCCTTCCGTTCTCTTAAGGCAGAGTGAGTTTGCAGTGTCAGAGCTCTAGAAGACCGGTGACACTCCTTTTTTTACTCATTTACTCCATCCTCATAGAAAACTCACTGTGTGCTGGCCTGAGCTAGCATCAGGACACAAAACTGATTAAGGCAAATTCTCTGCCCTGCAGTTGGTTACAGTATAGCAGGGGTGACTGATGAGAAAAC
This sequence comes from Mandrillus leucophaeus, assembly GCF_000951045.1. Classification (NCBI taxonomy): domain Eukaryota; kingdom Metazoa; phylum Chordata; class Mammalia; order Primates; family Cercopithecidae; genus Mandrillus; species Mandrillus leucophaeus. The sequence continues at coordinate 26,515 of NW_012101535.1, read as the reverse complement.
AATAAACTGCAATACAGATCTGTTGAAGGTCTAAAGTTAAGTATGAGATGCAGTGGGGAACATCTAAAATGATGGAGTCTTGGACTGTTCTAGCATTCACCACACTAGGTTTTAGAGCACTGTACGTTCATCTGTCTGTCCCTTATGAGAATGTGAACCTTTAAAGGGAAAGGATCATGTTCTATTTCTCTACATATCCCTAGCACTTAATGCACACTATGGAAGTAATAAATGTTTGTACCAAATAAAGAGGTTAAGTTAAAAGATTGAGAATTTTTTTTCAACATCTGTTAAGCACTCACCAAGTTCAAGGCTCTGTGATTGGTGTAAGGGAAACACAAAGATGACCAATTTCCTATTCTCACTGGCAGAGGGCTCATGGCACTGGATTTTTCGGCAGTCAGCTGAGACCTCTTAAGAACTGGAGTGTAGTGTCTAAAGACCAAAAGTTTCATCCTACTGTCTCCTAGAAGAATTGAGCCTGAGCATAAACTAATTACCCTTCTCGGCCCTGCAATTGAATAGACAAATACCTCTTTAGTTAGTCATTAGGCTTTAATCAGAATAATTTCCATACAAGAATGTGTGTAGATTGAGTTTGTTCTCCAATTGTAACATTTGTGATATTCAACCACAATTCTGCTTATTAATAGTCATTAGTGGTCTATAAATAACACACAATCCTTCAGGTTAAAAAAAAACAAGCTGTGAGCTTAGCTGGTTTGAAATGTAAACAGGCTCTTCATGAATTTCTACATTGTAATTCCCTTTTTGGCCTTTGGCCAACCTTCATTCCCTGGAAGTGGCCACTGATAGAAATGTTGTATGTCATCTGATGATGAGTCCTGGCAGGTCAAGATCTAGATTTGTAGATTTACAATCCAGAAGTCTGCAACTCTCTTTCACCCATTTACTTAAGAAATATTGATTGATCCCTTCAGCATTTGGGTGCTGCGGGTGGTACATGTATGGATGCAGCACAAGTCCAGCCAGGAAAGAATTTAAATTCTGCTGTTAGCTGTGGACCTGGATATTAGCAATGTCCAGCAGGGATGGGGGTGGGGAAGGATTGGGAAGGGGGAGTCAGTCTAAGCAGAAGAAGCTGAGATCAACAGCTTAGAGCACAAAATTGATTATAAAATATTCCAACTTTTTAAATTGGGAGACTTGACATAAGCTTCCACATTTCTAACTTCTCTTGTAAAGCAAGGAGATCTGACAGCACTGAGGCCACCTTCCATTCCTTCTAGCAGCAATCAGCTGTGTCAAGGGTTTCAAAATTCCCCACAGATATTAATCTTTAGGATTCTGGAATAAGAAACTGGAATATTCAGAAATTCCCCACAAATCATGTTGTTCTCAAAAACATTTTCAAAATTCTTCATATACATTACTCATTATTGTGGATATTTTTTAAATACTTTAATAAATGAATATTGTTTAGCTGTATTTGCAAATAAATGTAGGCCATAGTAAATATTACAAAGGCCAGGGAGAATCACTGGGTAGTACCAAATGGATCTAGCAAGGTTCACTACACTACACAGAACCATATGTAAAAATTGCCTATTAAGGATTGACTTTGCTTTGAAATTTGTTTTTTCTTGGAACAGCCATTCAGAGGATTTAAGTATGTGATTAATATAAATTTACTAATAGTTATTTTATTTGCAAGATTGACACACTCTAAGTAGAATACAAGGCCACAAAGACACACTTAAAATATGGGACAAGTTATAAGAAAGGCTGACCAATTAGACCATAAAGACTACTTAAACCTTCATCACTTCTCTCCTCCATGCTCCTGTCCTTATTCCTTGAAAAGTTAACCTTAATCTTCAATTCCATATATCAGCATGTACTGCTCCTATTTTCAACCTGACATCAGGGATTTCTTTGAACCAGTTATATCTACATTGATTGTTAAAGTTTGATTCTTGGCAAAGAGTTGTAATACCTTTTCTTGACTTATTGACTGATTTTTCTCAGGATTCTGGATTCAGAGAAACATGCATTTTCTAAGAAGTGCTGGAAAAGAATTCCTGCATGGAGACATGAGCTGGATCTCTGTAGCAGGTACTACCTTAGTATGGAATGTGTATAGTGTAATTCTCCAGAGTCCACAGTAGCCTTTATTCTGTCCTCTAAATTGAGACCAAGTGTTGGTACCATTGATTATGTTTCTGTCAGTTATATAGTCTGCCTGGCTCCAACCTTTTCTCTGGGCTTAGGGGGACGAAGGCCAGGGACATTTAGAGACACTGCAAAAGGAGCAGCTTCTTTGAGTCAGGTAAGTATAGACCATAGGGAAATATTACTGGAACATCATTAGTTGTCAAGCTAAGACATTTATCTTACGTGGTGGGAAGCTATTGAAGGTTTTAGAGAAGTGTCCCACCACCAAAGCCACGCTTAGGAAGATGAATCTGGTGCCAGCGTGTAAGATGCCTCAGAGGCCATGGGCGGAAGCCAAGCAGTCCATAATGGGGGTTTCTTGCAGGAAGGAATGAGAGCTTGAAAGAAGGCTCAGGCAGTAAACCAGAGAGGAAAGGATGGACACTGGGTCCCCTGTGAGGGACAGTGGGCAACACTTGGCCGTTCATTGGAAGGGAGTGCTGAGGGGAAGGCTCTGAGGTTTTGAATCTACAGGTTCTGAGCCATCCAACCAGAGTAGGGACTCCAGAAAAGGGAGTACCAAGGCCCCCGGACAATAAGGTCCAGTTACCCTGGGCCCCCTCAGATGTGCTCACAGGTAGAACAATGAGGAAGGGGTCCTGCGCATCTTCCACGCCTCTTCCCTATATACACCTCACTTTCTTCTCCCTTTTACAAAGCTCTCAAATTTCTATTGACACCATCTTCATATCTGCCAGCCATAGAAAGGCAGATAAATCTTGTTTCAAAGAGAGGACTCTTGCAAGTGATTAAAATCTTTTATTCACCCCCTCACCATTAATATGGTCTCTGTTCCAGCCAGGGAAAAAGATGGAATGCTGTCTCCAATGCAAGGACTTACCTAGTCTCCTTACAGGATTTTTGTATAAAACTTCAACTGGTGTCCTCACCTCAAGTCCCAGGCCCACAGCACACCTGCTTCCCACCAGGCTGCACACTGCATCCATCACCCCCTCTCTGAGTCCTTCCCAGTCCTCCTCAGCTCTGAATAATTCAAATCCTTCACACAGCCCTAGCTGCAGCTACCTATTACCTGGGAGAGTTAATAAGAAATTCACCTTCCCTCCCCAGCACAAATGACTTCCAGTCAGTTCATTCTCACAGGAAATACATTTTAAAATGGAAATTAAACAAAACAATTGCTAGCAAAGGTAATAACATGTCGCCCCTGCATTCTGCCTCTGAGAGGAATATATTACTATTCCATGATCGCAGCGGGCTTAGGGAACCACCACCCACTCAACCCACTCCAGGTTGCAGAGCTTTGCAGTGCTGGGTGGGCTGGCCCTGTGGCTCGGGTGTCCATGCACTGGTGCCCATCAAGCTGTTGAATGAGTCTCAAAACCATGTATCTACTCATCAAAACACATGGGCTACACATAGGTAAAGGCCTCTGCACTCACTTCTGAGTTCTCTGTGGCCTAGAGTTGTGATGCCTTTGTCACCAGGACTGTGCCCAACACCAGTCAAGACTTCGGGGACTATAACACAGGGATTAGGACACAAGATTGTAGTGGATACAGGTGCTTTCATTTACTACCTGTGTGACCTTGGGCAAATTACTTAAACTCTCTAAGCTTTGGTTCCTTATCTGTTAAATAGGATTAAAAAAAAAAAAAAAAAAAGCCTACCTCTTAGGATTACTATGAAAGCAAATAAATTAATGCTTGCAAAGCCCAGTGCTTCACCGATCATAAGTGCTCAATAAATGTCAGCTTTTATTATTATCCTATTTTTTAAAGGCCTCCAGGGTTGAGATAGATATTCCACAATGCAAAGCAGGTCCCATGTGATTTATTATTTAGAATTGCATATTCTATTTAAATATGCAGTGTGTTTCTTTAAAAGACATCATATCTTTAAACAAAACTTACAGAGTTAGAAATCTGAGTCAGGAGTTGAGTAACAGAATTCAGTAGAGGTGTCTGTTAAACAGCTTAGAATCCATGGACCAGAAAAATGACAAAACTTGAATTGAAATGCCACTAGAAGTGGTTCCAGGCTACATACATATAAATGTACAGGCAAGATTGCTTATTTTTTACTGAACGAGAAAAACCTGAGACAATATTTATATAAAAAGAGATAAAGACTGTAATCAAATAACTAACTGGAAGTACTAAGAAAGCAACATAACTCCTACTCACTGATTCATATAAGTAAGTAACTAAAGAATCTTGACATGATAGAAAAACCTTCGCAGGGATTTGGATACCAAACTTTGTCGGTATTCCAAAGTGAATGTTTTTATCCTGTGGGGAAGTTTCATCATGAATCAGGTTGTTTTTCACTTAACCCTGGGATAAAGTATCAGTTAATTTTACAAGAAAGGTTTAAATAAAAGCTAGATGAAAACCTTGAAGTTTGACATGACTGTATCTCCACCTTGTGATGAAATACTATGCTGCCAGTAAAAATGATGGCAGAACTGTTAGTGGGAAGTACATACCACCTCACTGAAGGACAATTCAACAATACATATATTTAAAATATTCAGGAATTTGTACACCCTTTGATAGAAGAATTCCATCTCCATTACTTAATTTTAAGAAAATAATCTTGACAGTATATAAAGAGAAGTACAATGATATTGAGGATGTTCATCAAAATGTGTTGTTCATTGTCATTAAAAGTTGTCTGTAAGTTAAATAATGAACATTAAAACATTTGACCAACTGTTTAGCTCATATAGATGTGTTTTATTGCTATTATTTGATAAAATTTTCCCCAGTCACATCCTACCTTTGTGTTTTATCTTGCCCAGATCTATCAGGTACCAAGCAAGGAGACACTTTAACAGTGATTGAGCTTGAGCTCTGGGGCCAGAGGGCCATGGGTTTGAATCCTACCTTTGCTGCTTATCCAGTTCATGTTCCTTAACTTTTCAATCTCTTCATCTGTAAAATGGGAATGATAATACCACTTACCTAATAAGGTTAGGAAGAAGATTAAATGAGTTAATATGGTATCAATTATATGGAGTAAGGCCCAATATTTACTATGTTCCAATAAATGTTAGCTATCATGAATAGAGCCATTTTTTTAAGACAGAGTCTGGTTCTGTCACCCAGGCTGGAGTGCAATGGCATGATCTCGGCTCACTGCAACCTCCGCCTCCTGGGTTCAAGCAGTTCTCCTGCCTCAGCCTCCTGAGTAGCTGGGACTACAGTCATGCACTACCACACCCGGCTAATTTTTGTATTTTTAGTAGAGACGGGGTTTCGCCATGTTGGCCAGGTTGTTCTCAAATTCCTAACCTTAGATGATCTGCCTGCTTTGGCCTCCCACAGTGCTAGGATTACAGGCATGAGCCACCTTGCCCTGCCAATTGAGCCAATATTTCTGACATCATCACATCAAACACATCTGGACTTTAAATCCCATGAGCCTTCAATTAATATTTAGCTAAACCACTTGTGAAATTGTCAGGAACATGAACATGGATGGATGTTCATGTTCCTGATGATTCTTCAGTGCTTACACTGATGATCTAGAATTGGTGATACTTCACAGAAAATTAGAGATGACACCCTCTCTCACCAGTACACACCTCAGTATACAGCTCAACATTCTAAACAACCTCAGACATTCCTCAGACCCAAAAGATCCAAGCCCAGGGTCTGCAAAGCATAGACAGCCGAGAGTCAGTGTACCCAGCCTGTTCATTCTAGGAATCTTCTGCTGGACCAAATTCTAGGAATAAACATCAATCCGTTAGAGCAGGGGCCCAAAGTAGGTAGGAACCCTAGCCAGAATCCATATTGCCCATTTTAGCCCACACTGTGTTTTAATTTTCCTAAACATATCAACAATTAGTAGGTTCCACGTTAACATTTCGGCTTCTGAAATACAAGAAGAGTTGGCCACACCAGGCCCTCATTTCCCAAAGGCAGTAATCCCTGGAAGCTGAGTAGCAGCTGCCCCCTTCAGGCAGGGCATGGGATCTCCAATCTGCCACAGTCTTGTTCCACTAGCTTGACTTACCTGTATTTCCAGAGCCCTGAAGGCACTTGATTTTCTGACCCTGCTCCACACCATGCATTTGTGTGTGTGCGTGTATGTGCACATGTGTACGTGTGCACACACCTGTGGTGGGGAAGGGTCTTGGCTGGAGTATATTGTTGGGAGTCTCCTAGGACCTAGGAATGTTTTAAAAGATGGAAGCAGGCTTTAGTAGCACCAATGGAAGTGCTTTTAAGCAAGCAGGATATTTGGGGCCGCAGGGTTTCTGAACACTATTTGCAGGCTGTGCCTGTGTGGGCCAGGCCGTAGGCAGTGTCGTAGGACTAGCTAGAAGTTACAGAATTCCTGTGCTGTCCCCTGTCAGCAAAGTGCTGAGACAACAAACTTAACCTCTCTGTCCAGCGTGAGCCTATCAGCCATGGTTATTAAATCCCACAAAAGGGAGAAGAGGAGAAGTGAATAGGGCTGAAAGAAAAAGCACTTTCCCCATTTGGATAGCTGTGCAGTACAGGAGCTGCTGGAGAAAGGCACGGAGTGTAATTGCTGGCCTGGAAGAAAAAGAGAAACTATAAAAGGAAAGAAAGAAAGGCGGGGGGAGGAATTGATAATGAACAATTTATTCTCAGAGCTAACAGTTAATTAATTCTGAAAATATCTGTCAGGCTAATAGAAATGGGGGGAGGGCTATGCCACATACACAATTAATAAAATAATAATAACAAAAAAGGAAAGAAAAAAGATTTTTTAAAGGTGTTACTATCTTCTTACAGGCTGGGCCCTTGGCTTCCCAATGTCATTTTCAACACAATTTTTTCCCCTCCATCTCTTTTCAGAAATTGTTCTCATGAATGATTTATATATGTCTAGTTATCTGGAGTGATTTCTATGGACCCCGGCGCATTGCTGCATAATTGTTAATTTTAACGCCATAATAGCTTCAGATGGAGGAAGAGATTAGGCATTTATTGCACAATTAAATGAAACATACTTGAGAATCACAAAGGGTTCCATAATTATTTCAGACCATTAATAAAATGGGCATTAAATTATATGGGACACAAAAGGGAAAGGAAATAGATTTTCATTACAGCAATAGAAGCTGAGAGTAGTAATAGATCCTTGTTGAATTATCTTTCTCTCTCTCTCTCTGAAATTAATTGTTGCCCAGCTTATTTCAAAGCAAAATAAAGGAGGGAAAAAAAGTGTTTTAAAGAACCTCTGATGAAAGGGCTTTGTTTGATGGGGACAATAGCCAGTGATACACTCCAAAAGACAAAGTAATCTTTGACTCTGGCTCCTTGCCTTTAGTTCTGAAGACTTAAAAGGCAGTGTGTTCAGCAGCATAGGGCTTCCCCACCCCTACCCAACTCCCAGCACAACATGAAGATTCGGGTGGGATAGGGGAAGGTGGGGAGGTCAAGAAAGGGTGCTTCTCTTTTCAACTGCTCCTGAGGGGAGAACTCAGACCGTTATACATGACTCCACGCTGCTTGACTACATTAAGATTATCCAGCTTGAACTTCTTGAAAGAGAATAAAAATGGAAGGAAAGTCACTTCATTCATTGTGTAATTTATTCAACATGCGCTAATCTTCACACCAATATTATGAGGTAGGTACTATTTTTATCCCCATTTTACAGTTGAGGAAACTTGAGATGGTTAAGAAACTGCCCAAGGTCCTACATGCACTAAATCAGCATTTTAAAACAAAGGAAACAGTGTCCCTGCCCTCAAAGTACTCATATTCTAGTGGGAGGAGACAGACAAGTGCACAGAAAAGTCTGATACCGTGTCACTTACTGCTGGACTCGTGAGCTGCACCCAAACGCCAGCACACATCCATTGTTGCAGCAGCAGAAAATGCAGTGGGATGAAACCTTCCCTCTCCTTTTCCTTCCCTTTACTAATGTTATATCTTCCCAACAGAATTGAAGCCAGTGCTCCCTCCATTACTGTAATGTGAAATAACTTTGTCCCTTGGGGATCCCGTGAGCAGGATCCCTGCCTAACTCCTTTTGGCATTAATGACAAGATGACAAAAGCAGGCCAGCGTCCCTGGAGTGGTCTTCAATCCACATAGGCTGCCTCTGCTAAGAAGTAATGACCATGATGAAACTAGCATGGCTAGTGCTTTAAACTAGAGGCGTTAGAGTAAGGACTAAAGGTCAAAAGCTCTAGTGTGAAAGCTACAGCAGACCTCAAGCAACCAAGAAGCTCCTGCCATGGATATTGCGCTGTCACTATTATCTCAGGCCTCTGAATGTCACTCTGGTATCCAGGCATGCCTGTTGCTGGCTCTACCTGAAATCTGGTAGGGCTATATCTCAGAGTCCAGAACTATGAACCAAACTTCTCTGTCCTGATGCCACAGCTCAGCTTCACAGGGTCTGCCCAAGGCTGCCCAGAAACACTAAACTTTTACTCCAAAACCTCAACTCTTTGTCCCAGCCCACGGATCTTGTAACACTTAACAGGAGTCATGGTGTGTAGAACTCAGATCAAAGAGCCCCCTTAACTTCATTAGCAAAACAGAAAGCTTGGCAATGGGAGCCCAGGATTTAGGGACATAAGGCACACTGTTCTTTAGAGGAACTCACCCAGAAGTAGCAAGAACAGCACAGAAAGGAAGGTCGGGGTCACTCTGAAAGTGACCCAGATGTCAGCATCATGCAGAAGGTCAAGTTAAGGAGAACACGTACCAAGTTAAGTGACTTAGAACCATGTGAACGTAAGACCCATAGTCTGTGGATTTCTCTTTTTGACAAGGTAAGCCACTCATAAGGTAACGTTTCACCTGACAATTCTTCCACAATTTGTGTATTAATAAAACTTATATCTTCTCTATTAAGAAGAATAATCTCCAAGCAGGTAGTAAGAAAAAATGAGTTCTAAGAAAGATAAGGAGAAAATATATGAGCACTTTCAGATCCAAATGAATTACATAGAAGAGGCTAAAGAGAACAGAGAGAGGCAAATGCCAAACTGTAATTGGTAATTTGTATGGAATGATGGAGAACAGGGGAGTTCTCAAGAGATTAGGATGGACTTAAATAGTCTCAATTTTTACTAAGATAGATTGTTGGGACAGTAAATCAGTGGTTTTGAAATGGTTTTTCCCCTGCCTTTCATTCACACACAAAAATTCTAGATTTTTATTTAGGTTAAACAGAGAAACTAATAAAGAAGATGTGGTTTATTAAATGAAAAGGTCTAAGACGAGGGACTTTCTTCCTGGAGGTGTGGCAGACTAGATGTTCCAAAATGCCTTCCCTGGAAATCTAATGTGACTAGACGCTGAACATGTTACAACAAACACATATTTAAATGTAGAAGAGCACTCAAAATAAGTAGGAGAAATTTCTGTCAAAGACAAAACAAAACAACACACAGATAAACTTTTCTTTTAATTTGTAAGTGATAACCATGAGCAAAATTTTGTGAAGCCTTAAGGGCAAATACCAACTCAGGGACCCAAAGTCTTGGGGATTGACTACTGTGCAGGGAAATGCAAGAATAAAACGTAGTCAAGAAAAATTTGGGAAATATGCCCAAGACTCTTACATCATGCCAAGACTTTTGAAAATGGTGGCATCATGGGTGAAATAAGGGGTAAAATTATCCAACTGCCAATGAAAGGAACCTACAAGAATTAGGTTCGCTCTGCCATGATTCTGGATAGAAAATAATTGCAGCAACAATAAAAATAATTATACTAGTCTCTAGAGAATTTGCTGTCCCAGACTCTCTTCCATTCAGATCTGGAGTTCAAATGTATAACATTCACAGGTTAGCTAAGAAATTCGAGTAGTTCAGAATTAATAGAAACCTGTGACATCTGGTAATAAGAAAGGGAACCACTCTCTGACTCCTCAGGACTCACACAGATTAAGTTCAAACACAAACTTGTGATACAAAAGGAAAGAAAATACAAAAAGAAATGAGCCACCATTAGGGAGAGTCAGTAGAAACAACAAACCACAGTTTTAGACACTCTCCTATCCCAAATATTTTAGTTACTAAAATTGTGTATATAGTTTATAAAATATCTCTGTATAAAATGTTTTTAAAAGAAAAGAGAAATTTTTAATACAAAATATAAGAAACTACAAAAATTATTTCATAACGGAATCAAATAAAATTTTAAAAGTTTACATAATACAATTTTAAAACTCAGTGGATAGGTTATAAAGCAGATTAGATACAGCTGAAAAGAAAATGAATTGGAAGATGAATCTAAAGAAATTACCCAGATTGCAGTAGAGAGAAACAAAGGAAGCAGAATGTATGAAAGAGAGATTAAGAGAGTTCCAGAAGGAGAAAACAACGGGAAAGAGGCACAAATCAAAGATGTGAATTTCCCATATCTGTTGTAGAATGTGAATCTACAGCTATAGGAAGCCTGACATATACCAAGCCATATGAAGTTCATGTGTAGACACATTATAGTTAAATTACAAAACTCCGGAGATAGATCTTAAAAGTAGCAACAGAAAACAAGAGCAATCACCTTCAAAAGCATGACAGTTAGATAAATCACAGACTCCTAAACATAAACAATTTCAGCAAAAAACAGTGAAATGATTTTTTCAACATGTTCAGAGAAAATATTTATCAATCTAGAAGTCAGTATACAGAAAAACTATTTCAAAAATGAGGATCAACTGAAGATATTTTCAAACAAGGATATTTTGAAAAGACTTTTCAGAAATACATGTCTAAGCATAGATTTCTTTTTATTTATAAGATATGGTATATATTGATCTTCCTGTGTCTGTGGATTTATATCTAATTTTCATTCATTTGAAGGCGAGCTCTGGTTTTCTCTTGCTACTTTTAAAATACTCTTTATCTTTGGTGTTTTGTAATTTCATTAAGAAATAAAAGAGGAAAGGAAAATCTGATATGTAAGAAGGATTGTTGAGTGAATGAATTAGTCAATAAGCAAATAAACTTAAACACCTATTGACTCTATGAAATGATGGTGATGATGTTTAATAGGTGGATATTGAACATTAATAGCATACAAATCAAAATTGGGTGATTGGAATTACTGTTTTAAGTACCGGAAGGACACTATAGAATAGAAATTGAGTATTTAAGTTTCAAAACCAGCAGAGAGGAAAAGAAGGGGAGGAAATACTTTGATTAATCCAAAAGAAGGAAAGGAAGGGAAGGGAAGGGAAGGCAAAAGGAAATAGAATAGAAAGGACAAAGGTAAAAGAAACGTTATTAATAAAGCAGAAATTGTCAAGGAGTGTGAAGAGTGTAAGGTTTTACCGTACTTGCAAACTAATAAGTTAATGCGTCACAATTTTATGGATACTAGTAGAAGGCACATGACTCCTGGGCCAAAGACAAATAGTGATTTATTATTCACAGAAGTAGCAGTAGCCAGGGTATCTGTGCGTATTCTCCAAGCCACAATTCCACATCATGACAGGAAGACTGCCAGATGACACTTGCACATGAAGTGGGGTGTGTTACAGGAGATGAACCCTGAATCTTTTATAATGGACAGTAAGCATTCCTGCTCTTGGCTCTTGAGAGAGACACCATCTTTCTCTTCCAAGACTGTAAGTATAACTACCCTTTGCTCTAGAGGGATACACTATTTTAATCCTCCAAGTTTGTTCACTACACAAACATTCTTGAAAAGACAATCTGAAACAAAGCATATTCAATACCTCTCTTATAAGATGTACAAAACAGAAGAGACTAATGTAGAGTTGCCTTTCAGCAGAAATAAGTCCAAATATATTAGTAATCCCAATAAATAAATTCATCAATTAAATACAGAGACTATCACACTAAATTTTAAAAATCTGTCTGAATTATTTACAAAAGAACGCAATACCTAGAGTTCAAAAAGCCTGAAAATAAAAGGAAAGAAAAGAGAATTACAAGAAAATTCAAAGCAAAGCAAAAGTAAGCTGGAGTAGCTATAGTAATATCAAATGAAAAAGACTTTAAGACAAAACATTTACTGGGGTCATATGCCACTACATAATGATGAACAGTTCAATTTGCCAAGATGTACTATAACAGTTCCAACTATATATACACCTAGCAAGATATGATTAAATTTTATAGATCAAAAATTGATAAAACTATAAAAAGAAATGGACAAATACACTATCATAGTGGAATATTTTTTATACCTCTATCAAGTAAAGACAAGCAGATTAAAACCTCTGTAAACATGTAAAATATGTGAATTACACAATAAAATTGACATTGGAAATATATAGAACCTGTCTCTTATACACATCTAGATGTGTATAAGAGACAATCTCTGCTCACTGCAAGCTCCGCCTCCCGGGTTCACGCCATTGTCCTGCCTCAGCCTCCCAAGTAACTGGGACTACAGGCGCCCATCACCACGCCTGGCTAATTTTTTGTATTTTTAGTAGAGACAGGATTTCACCGTGTTAGACAGGATGGGTCTAGATCACCTGACCTCGTGATCCACCCGCCTCGGCCTCCCAAAGTGCTGGGATTACAGGCATAAGCCACTGCAGCCGGCCCGGAAATGCAAATTTAAACCATGATGAGCTACCACTCCACACCTATCAGAATGGCTAAAATAAAAACTATATAGTGATACTAACAATTTCTGATTATGCAAAGAAACTGGATCACTTATACATTGCTGGTGACATAAAATGGCACAGCCACTCCAAAAAAATTGTTTGGAAGTTCCCAAAAATCTAAAAATGCATCTGCCCTATGACCCAGCAATTGCAGTCTTGGGTATTTATTCCAGAGAAATTAAGACTTACGTTCACACAATCCAAATATCCTTCAATAGTGAAAAGGTTAAACAAACCATAGTACACCCGTATCTTGGAATACCACTCAACCATGAAAAAGAATGAATTATTGATACACACGACAACCTGGATGAATCTCCAGTGAATTATGCAAAGTGAAAGAAGCAAATTGCAATTGATTACAATACTGTATGATTTGTTCTATAGGACATTCTTAAAAAGACAAAATCATAGAAATGGAGAACAAATTGGTGGTTGTCATGGGAACAGAGCGGATTGGGCAGGGGTGTGGCTATAGAAGGACAACAGGAGAGGTCCTTGTAGTGAAGAAAATGTTCTGTATTAACTCCACTGTTCTCATTATGACATTGTTCTATAATCTGGAAGATGTTACCATTGAGGGAAACTAAGTAAAGGGCACCTGGAACTCTCTGTATGATTTCTGACAACTGCATGTGAATCTACAATTATCTCAAAATACTATAAAAAATTTAATTAAAAAAAGCTCGTGGGATGAAGCTGAAGCACTAATGAAAGGAAATTTTGGATCCTGAAATGCCGATACTAGAATGAGATATGCATCCTACTTAAAAGGCTTGAAAAATAACATCCAGATAAATACAAAGAGGAATGATATGACAAAGGGCAGAAACAATGAAATAGAAAACAAAAATAGAATGAATAAAGAAGTTTGTTTTTTTGAAAAGATTAATATAAAACAAACTTATTGTAAGATGAATCTAGTGGGGAAAAAGAAAGAAAACATAAATATTCAATGCTAGGAATAAAAAAGAAGACAGAATCAGAAGAGATTTTTAAAAAACTATAAAAATATACCATTGAGACTTTTATGCCAACACATTTGTAAGCTGAGATGGAATTTACATACTTTTGAAAACTATAACTTTTTAAAACACTTTCCAGGAGAACCAGAAAGCCTGATGAGATTTTATAATTATCTATTAAAGAAGTTGAATCAGTAGTTTTAAACCTTCCCACAAATAAACCACCAGACCTGACGATTTTATAGTTCACTCCTGCCAACTTCCCAAGGAATAGATCGATTATACAAATTCTTCCAGAGACTAGAAAAAAATGAAATACCTCCTACCTCATTTTATGAGATTATTATAATCTTGATATTAAGATCAAGCAAGAAAATACAAGAAAGGAAAAGAGAGTGAGAGAAACTAGGGATAAGGGCTATAAAAGATGTGAAAAAATTTTCTATAGCTAACTATAAAATGATATTGAAAGGCATTACAGGAGAGTAAAATAAATGGTGAGTTCTACTTTGTTCATAGATAGAAAGACTAAATATTGTAAAGATGTCAGCTCTCCCCAAATTAATCTATAAATTCAATTTATTTCCAAACCAAATCCCAAGAAAGTTCTTTTTGAAACCTGACAGTCTCATTCTAAAATGTATATGGAAGAGCAAATGGTTCTGAAAAATGGTCGAGACATTTCTTTAAAAAGCAAGGTAGGATGACTTGCTCTATCAGATTTCAAAATTCTAAAACTAGAATTATTGAACATGGCATTTGTGCAGATGTAGACAAATATGCAAATGGAATAAAAAAGAGCACTCAAAAACAAACCAACGCATAATTAGAAACGTGGTATATGACTAATGATGGACTGGAGAATGACTAGAGAAAGTAGGACTATTTGGTAAATCCAATCCCTATTTACACACACACACACACACACACACACACACACAAAATTTCCAAGTGAATTAAAGATGAAGATGAAAACTTCAAAGCTTTTAGAAAGACATAGGGGAAAGGTTTAATCTTCTTTTTGTTGGTGAAGGTCTGCCTTTACCACCAATCACCTGATCTGTCTGGCTGTCTATTATCTGTACTACTGTATGTCTATAAGAAAGAGAAGATGTATATAGGTTCTATAATTCTATTTTTCAATCAAGCCTTAAAGACCATTGAGTAAAAGGTCTTTATAGACTGGAATTCTAAGACAAAATTTGGCTTGAGTCACAATAAGAACCTAATAAGAATATTTCTCTTTCTGATCTGTGTATGAGAACTGGGCTTTGAAAGCACTCCTCTCTTGAGGCATTCAGTCTGCAAAGGATTGATGATTTCTTGAGTCAGAAGTCAGGATCAGCTTGACCTTAGGGTCAAACCAACTCTCAGACATGTTTGTTAGTAAATTGTGCTCCCTCCTGGAATAACTCTGGTTTATATATTCTCATTCTTGCATATATCTATCTAAATGTCATGGTTTCATCCAGGACAATTTGGAATTGCGCTAGCTACCAAAACCATTGGAGAGGTTCTGTGGCATCCATGAGAGTGACCTATTCAGATCTTTCTTTAAAAGAGAAAGGCTGCAAGGAATGTAGTCAACTGACCTGCCCCACTTTAAAGATCCACCACATTTATGCCAAGGCCGTATCTTCTCCAGGTAGTTCATTCCCAGTAACTTAGCACTGTAGGCATATGAGATCTGAGAAATTCCTGTTCAATATAAGACCCCTCTAACAGGAAACCTTTGCTCTGAAACTCCCATTGGCCTGATTGACGCTTTCTCAGAGGCTCTTTATACCCAATCTTCCTTACTCTTTCTGTCTCCTTTCACATGTATCATGCCTGCATTGCAGTCCGAAGATTCTCCCTGTTTATTCTGTTTATTTTTGCTCTCCTTTTACCCTTTAAGAAATTCTCCCCCTCACAAATATTTTTCACATGTAATTCGATTGTGCCATCCACTTCTCAGAAGACCAGAAATGAAATGGGTGTCTCAGAACAAAAAGGGAAGAACCCTTTTTGAGAAAATTATCTGCTTCATCTGATTAAAAGATATATTACTTTAATAGGAAAGATCACCATTCTTTGGGGCTTTTATTCATATAGTCCTCATAAAATTATTAATGTCTTAAGTTGTTTAAACCAACTGTAGCAACTGTCTCTGTATCTGTCTCTGTCTCTCTCTCCCTCTCTCTCTCTGGTGTGTTTGGGGGAGTGGGGGTGGCACGTGTGTGTGCGTGTGTGTGTAAAAATACATCTTCCTACGTCTAAAGCTCCTTTGGTGGTCTATAATGACTTCCATATTTGTTTGTAGTCAGCTCCTCTCCCATCCTCTTCTTGTATATCCCTTTTCCTCTCTTTCTCCCTCTCTCTAGAAGCTTTGAAGATCAAATACTCTTTGAAAAATTGTCTTCTTATGTTCACTTCTAAGAAGATCAATTCAGATAAATGTATCTAATATGAAATGGAAATGAATCACACTGCAAAATCTCTGAAAATTTAATGGGTTAAGTTCAGTTCCTATTGGCTTCAGAGGAAAAAATGATACACTAAATACACACATAAATTTGAAAAAAAACGCAAAAGTTTTTCAAAGGAAAAAAATTGACTCCTAATTTTTGTTTATTTTGGCTCTTCCAAGGGAAAAATGCCCATTAAAACTATAGCTCTGAAAAAGAAGAAAAGCTTTACCTGTGAATTGACTTAATGGCTTTAGTTACAGAAAGTGAGATATTCGAAGCTATTAAACATGATTTAAATAATCTTTAAAGTTTGTGTATAAATTCAAATGTATTCAAATTGAAATTAATGTAATACTCCCATCAATAGGC
>NW_012101535.1:0-9952 GCF_000951045.1 Mandrillus leucophaeus | reverse complement strand
TGTTTATTTTTGCTCTCCTTTTACCCTTTAAGAAATTCTCCCCCTCACAAATATTTTTCACATGTAATTCGATTGTGCCATCCGCTTCTCAGAAGACCAGAAATGACATGGGAGCCTCAGAACAAAAAGGGAAGAACCCTTTTTGAGAAAATTATCTGTTTCATCTGATTAAAAGATATATTACTTTAATAGGAAAGATCACCATTCTTTGGGGCTTTTATTCATATAGTCCTCATAAAATTATTGTCTTAAGTTGTTTAAACCAACTGTAGCAACTGTCTCTGTATCTGTCTCTGTCTGTCTCTCCCTCTCTCTCTCTGGTGTGTTTGAGGGGTGGGGGTGGCACGTGTGTGTGTGTGTGTGTGTAAAAATGTATCTTCCTGCGTCTGAAGCTCCTTTGGTGGTCTGTAATGACTTCTATATTTGTTTGTAGCCAGCTCCTCTCACATCCTCTTCTTGTATATCCCTTTTCCTCTCTTTCTCCCTCTCTCTAGAAGCTTTGAAGATCAAATACTCTTTGAAAAATTGCCTTCTTATATTCAATTCTAAGAACATCAATTCAGATAAATGTATCTAATATGAAATGGGAATGAATCACACTGCAAAATCTCTGAAAATTTAATGGGTTAAGTTCAGTTCCTATTGGCTTCAGAGGAAAAAATGATACACTAAATACTCACATAAATTTGAAAAAAAAAACACAAGAGTTTTTCAAAGGAAAAAAATTACTCTTAATTTTTGTTTATTTTGGCTTTTCCAGGGGAAAAATGCCCATTACAACTATAGCTCTGAAAAAGAAGAAGAGCTTTACCTGTGAATTGAGTTAATGGCTTTAGTTACAGAAAGTGAGATACTGGAAGCTATTAAACATGATTTAAATAATCTTTAAAGTTTGTGTATAAATTCAAATGTATTCAAATTGAAATTAATGTAATACTCCCATCAATAGGCTTTGGTCAAATTAGACTAATAATTTTAATTTAAAAGCAACTCTATGTCTTCTATATGTTTTTACCACCTTGTAAAAATAATGTAAATACAATATTCTACTTCATACAAGGGTAAAGTTTATTTTCTCATGACTAAGGTTTTCTAAATTTCATATATTTTATAAGTCAAAAAGTTATAATTGTCTTCACAAATAGTTTAAGATTTCAAAAGTATGTTTAATTAAGTGATGTAATAACAGGCATATTTTAAAAGTGTTATGCTAGTGAAATTTTTGTAATGTTACCAATTGCAAGAACTTGATGTGTCAACTTGATCCTATAATTTTAACATCCTTGGTTAACTTTAAGATCTTGAATTGATATTAATCTTTGTTAATTTATAAATAACATTTGAATATCTGGACAGCATAATTTTCATTTACCTACACTCTTTTTTCTACAGTTTAAAGTAGACATCAGTTAATGTGTCAAAAAAGAATGCACAGATATCTTTACATTTTATTAATGTCTACGTTCATTTTTGAAGTAATATAAAAGAATAGTGTGCTGACAAAGAGATGTATATGCAAAATGATGGATGTCGAGGGTGGAAGACAGATAATAGAGACTGGGAAGGTTGAGTAGGAGGAATAGGGGAGAACGAAGAGAAGTGGCTTAAAGGGTCCAGACACATAGTAAGACAGAAGGAATAAATGTTTGATAGCAGATAAGGGTCACTATACTTAACAAAATATATTGTACTCAGGTGATGGGCACCCTAAACATCCTGACTTGATCACTATACATTATATACATGAAAAAAAATGTATGCACTCCATACATTTGTACAAATAAAAAATTAATAATGATGAATTTATTTTTGTTTATCGAGAAAAAGGAGAGAATAATTTTGTCTTAAATAATACTTGGTTGCATGAAAGAAGACAATAAAGATGGAAAAAAATAAACTTTATTTGCCTGGGTTAAAAATACCCATAAATAATGAGCTTTAAGGAATGTGTGAAACATTGAAAAAGTATATTAAATGTGATGGATTTATACATATGAAAGACCCATTTTTTTAAGTGCAAATCATTAGAAAGGTGATTTGAGATTTCCTTGTGCTGAAATGGCCAAATGAGTTGGTGCCCAGATAACATAGGTCTTTTTTGGCACCACAGTATTTGTTAGCTAGCTATACTTTAGACAGATTCTGGAATCACTTTTTTAAAAATGCCTTAATTTTGAGAATGGTTAAGTTCTTAATAATTATTATTACTTATGCTGTTTTTTGTTATGTACATATACAATTGTAGTTGTTAAATCTTCTTGAAGTGTAACCCTGTTATCATTATGAAGTGACTCTCTTGTCTCTAGTAATACTCTTTGTATTGAGGTCTATTTTGCCTGATACTCCAGCTTTCTGGTGTTTATTGTTTACATGGTATATCTTCTCCAAATTTTTTTCTTTTAATTTATTTGTGTCTTTGTATTTAAAATGTGTCATTTGTAGGCAGAATATACTTGGTTTTTACTCGTTTTAGTATCACTTGAAAATCTTTGCTTTTTGTTTGGACTATTTAGTCCATTTACATTTAATATAATTATTGATATGGTTATATTTAGGTCTGCCATTTTGTTGTTTTGTATTTGTCTTATTTATTTTTTGTTTCTCTATTTCTCTTTTTCTGTATTTCCTTCTTTTTGTGTTAACCAAACATTTTTTAGTGTTATTTATTTTCATGGGTTTCTAGCTATACTAATTTACATCATTTTTTAGAGGGTGCATCTATAACTTATCTCAATATATTTAGAACTAACATTGAATTACTTCCTGTAATGTAGAAATTTTGCAACAGTATTTTTCAATTCATTTTCCTCATCCTTAGTGCTATTGTTTTAATATATAATTATATACACTATAAACACAATAATACAGTATAATTTGCATTAAATGGTTAGATGTCTTTTACTATATATTATACATGTAAATATATAACACATATAGTTATATAGTCATACGTTGCTTAACAACAGTGATACACTCCAAGATATGCATCATTAGGTAATTTCAATGTAGTGTTAATATCATAGAGTGTGCTCACACAAGCCTAGATAATATAGCCTACACACACAATGTGGTATGGCTATTGCTGTTACAGGCTACAAACCTGTACAGCATGTTACTGTACTGAATACTGTAGGCAATAGCAACACAATGGTAAATACTTGTATATCTCAACATATCTAAGCATAGAAAAAGTACAGTAAAAATACAGTATAAAATACTTTTTAAAGTGGTACATTGTATATGCCTGTCACTTACCATGAATGGAGGTTGCAGAACTGCAAAGTTGCTCTGGGTGAGTCAGTGAATGAGTGATGAGTGAATGTGAAGGCCTAGGACATTATTATACATTATTGTAGAGTTTATAAACACTGTACACTTAGGCTACACTAAATGTATATAAAATATTTATATTTCTTCAATAATAAATTCCCTTAGCTTATTGTAATATTTTTACTTTATAAAATTTTTAAAGGGGTTTATTTTTAAAAATTAAAAAGTAAAATTTTTTACTCTTTTGTAGTAATACTTAGCTTGAAACACAAATACACTCTGCAGCTGTACAAAAAATCTCTTTCTTTATATACTTATTCTATAAGCTTTTTCTATTTTAAAATATTTCGGCTTTTACTTGTTAAACTTTTTTGTTAAAAACTAAGACACAACAGACACATATTAGCCTAGGCCTACACAGAGTCAGGATCATCAATATCACTGTCTTCCACCTCCATATCTTGTCCCACTGGAAGGTTGTTAGGAACAATAGCATTCATGGAGCTGTCATCTCCTATGATAACAATGCCTTCTGAAATACCTCCTAAAGGACCTGCCTGAGGCTGTTTTACAGTTAACTTTTTATAATAAGTAGAAGGAGTACACTCTAAAATAACAATATAAGTGTAGTCTAGTAAATACATAAACCAGTAACATAATCGTTTATTATTGTTATCATGCGTTATGTACTGTGCATAATTTTATGTGCTATACTTTTATACGACTGGCAACACAGTGGATTTGTTTATACCAGCATCACCACAAACACATGAGTAATGAATCATGTTATGATGTTATGATGGCTATGACATCACTAAGTGACAGAAACTTTTCAGCTCCATTATAATTTTATAACACTGTCATATATGTAGTTTGTTGTTGACTTAAATAGCCTTATGCAACACATGACTATGTATAGATGCAGATATAAATATATAGACATATACACATATACCTTCTTCATTTTGTTGTTACTTCCTATAGATTTAGTGTTATTTCTCTGTAGCCTGAAGAACTCCCTTTAGCATTTCTTATAGGACAGATCTGCTGGCAATAAATTCTCTCATTTTTTTCTATACAAAAATGTCCTTTTAAGTCTATTTTTAGAGGAGAGTTTCATTGAATATAAAATGCTTGGTTGACAGTTTTTTCTTTCAGTATTTTGAATATGTCATTCCAATCTCTTCTGACTACCACTGTTTGTTTGTTTTTTTGTTTGTTTATTGAGACGGGGTCTTTCTCTGTTGCCCAGGCTGGATGCAGTGGCGAGATCTCAGCTCACTGCAACCTCCACCTCCAGGGTTCAAGCAATTCTCCTGCCTCAGCCTCCCGAGTAGCTGGTACTATAGGCATGCGCCACCATGCCTGGCTAATTTTTGTATTTTTAATCAGCCGTTTCTTGTATCATTGTTATCATTAGGTAATGTGTCATTTTCTTTAGCTGTCATAAAAAATTCTCTATTTTATCATTGTAGTGTAACTACAATGTGCCTAATAGTAGTTTTCTAAGTAGTTTACTAAGAGCATGTTTTTGTATTTATTCTGTCTGTGATTTGTTAAGCTTCTTGTATCTGTAAATTACTATTTTTCATAAAGTTTGGAAAGTTTTCAGTTATGATTTTAAAAAATATTTTGTTCCTTTTTCACCTTTCTTTCTGGGACTGCAATGACATGTATTAGTTCATTTCATATTATCCCACAGGTCTGCGAAGTTCTGTTCACTTTTCTTCAGTCTTTTTTCTCTCATCTTTGAAATGGATAATTTCCATTTATTTATCTTCAAGTTCACCAATTCTTTTTCTGCCATCCTCAGTTTTCTGTTGAGCTCATCAGGTATACTTTTCATTTCAGTAGTTGTTCTTTCAGCTCATAGGTAGCTAGATAATAGATTCCATTTCACTGATAATATATTTATATTTCACTTATTAAAACTATTTTCCTTTAATTTGTAAATGTATTTTTCTTTGATTCTAGGAACATATTTTTAATAGCTATTTTGACGTCTGTCTGCTAAATCCCACATTTGGTCCCTCTTAAAGGTAGTTTCTACTTACTTAGTTTCTTCCTGAGTATGGATCATACTTTCCTTTTTCTTTGCATTTCCATAATTTGACTGAAAACTGAACATTGTAAATAACACATTGTGGCAATTCTGGATTTGGCTGCATTTGAAAATTGTTGGATTTTCTTATATTAGTCAGTTAACATGTCTCGACTAAAACTGCAAAACTTGAATCCTCCACTGTGTGCTATAGTTGATGTCTCTGTTCAGTTTTTATGGCTTCCTCCAATGCTTTTTGTTTTTCTGATTTTTTTTAGCCTGGTCCCCTTAAGAACTCCAAAGAACCTATGTAATTTGAAGTATCAGAGATAAAATTAAGCAAGGTTCCTCCCCTCAAGCTCAGACTTTACTGAGAAAACAAAACAAAACAAAAAAAGTAGGCAGTATCAATATCATCCAACTAATTGTATAATAAAAATATGCAAAGGGCATACAAGTGGTTCAGAGTAGAAGTGATCCAGGAAAACTTTATAGATTAGGTGACACCGAGGCTGGGTTTTGAAAAGTGAGTAGTAATTTAGAGGTGAATGGAGAAAAAGGACACTTTATGTAAACAGATATCCAAGAGCAGATGAGTATGACAAATCATGACATCCTAACAACAACAGACTATTTGATGTAGCTAGAGCATAAGACCTTGTGGGCGGTGGGGCGGGGGGCAGTGGTGTGCGCAAAGTTGGAGATTAAAACAGAATGTGCTTAAAATAGAAAGTACATCATGAACAACCTGTATACCAAGTTAAGGGGTAAATGCTTAATCCTGGAGATGATGATGAGCCACTGAAAGGCTGTAGGCTATGTTAAGGGTGTATTAGGGTAGTCCAGATAGGAGACAGTTATAGCATGGTCTAGGATGGTAGGTGTAGAGTGGAAATAAATGAGCAGCCACGATGGGTAAAACAGAAGCAAAACAGACAGAGCTTGGGATGCAGGAATGGGAGGCAGTAAGGATGACAATAGAGACCTCCACTTAGGCAACCAGGTAGAGGATACAGCCATTCATCCAAGGTAGGAAGTGCAGAATAAACAGAGCATTGAGGTTGGGGAAGAACAAATAATGTGTTCAACTTTTGGTGTGCTGAGGCCAAGGTGCTGGGGCAAATCAGAAAAGTCTGGCAGGCAACTGAATATATAGTCACCAGAGTGCTCAGGCAAGGCAATGTAAGAGCAAGAGATGCTGGAGAGAGTGTCCAGATTGAGAAAAGAAATGGCGTGAGAACAACACCTGGGGGACGCAGATACTTAAGGAGTGGGCTAAAAAGGCAACTGAAAAGATAAGAAAGAGGAGTTGACGATAGTATATATGGTAGAGGTAGTCATAGGACTAAAGATAGTAGCATCTCCTACTACAGATACCTTATCTGGCTGCAATCTTGAGAAGGGCTGGCCTCAGCTACATCTTTTTCCATACTTTTCATTGGCCCCTCTAACTCTTGCCCCTAATCCAGACTGTATGTCAGACCCCTCCCCCTACTAATTAAGTAGAAAATTCCTAATAGATACATTATTCCCAGAGGTGTTGTTGTCTTACTAGCAACTTTGGTCCAGTTGTAAATTGACTGTACTTCTTTAAACGTAGCAAAACAGTCCCCTGGCAATTCACTCCATCCATCAATTCACTCCATCCACCAGTAATGAGGTCCCGGTGATGGAGGCCCACAGAGTCTCAGGGTCAGGCTCATTAGCAAGAGCATCCTTCAGTTTAATTCTCTATGAACTTCCCATAATAACCTTCTCCACAGGGTCCCTAGATCCCGGGCCCAGGCAAGGGAGGTAGTTTGTCCTGACAAAGATTAATCAATTGGAAATTCTTCCAGTTCTCAGGAACTCGAAAGTGGAGGGATTTCTCTGCTCTAACAAACACATATATGTACACATGCAAAACAGCATGAGAAGTATCTTTAAACAGGGAAAAGACTGGGTATGGATTTAGACAAATGGTCCCTATTTATCCAGAATTCCTTTATCCCAGTAATTCCAACTTGCATGAATTTCCAAACTGAAAAAAAAAAATGATATGTACTCCAAGAGAAAATTTAATTACTAAATAACAACCAAAGTTTAAGTGCTGATGCATGTTATCTTTCTTAAATTTCAGAAGACATATCCATAATTTACAACCAAACAGAAAGGTTTAGGTTAATATTTGAATAATCCTGAATTGGAGGCAGGAGAATAAATTTGGAAGTAAGAACAGGGGTGTTGGAAAGAGGATGGAGAAGAAGAGACTGGAGATGGTGGTGCAGAGGAAGGAAGCAGGAACCAGATGGAATTTTAACGGAACTTGTAGTTCTTATGAAGACTCAGGGTGTCTAAGGCCAGAAAAGATTTTGAAGCAAGATTTGATGACAGAGCTAAATGTATGCCTATCACTTGCCATCATTACACTATGATTTAATCTATAGATTCAATATCTCAGAAGTATCTTTACCCCTCCAAAGATCTGAAGCTGCATTTGGGGTATGCTGTCACTAAATGGCAATTAGTGCCTTGATCTCCAGTGGGGCAATGTCAAAGAATAAACAGCTTGCATGTCCACATGTAATCCTTAAGAGAAAGAAAAAGGAAAAGAAAAAACAAAGCTCATCTATGATATACTCTGGTCAAAAATGTTTAATTTGAATCAAGTTTCTTTTTGGTTTTTTTTGTTTTGTTTTGTTTTGTTTTGTTTTGAGATGGAGTCTCGCTTTGTCACCCAGCCTGGAGTGCAATGACACAATCTCAGCTCACTGCAACCTCTGCCTCGCAGGTTCAAGTGATTCTCCTGCCTCAGCCTCCTGAGTAGCTGGAATTACAGGCATGTGCCACCACATCTGGCTAATTTTGTAATTTTAGTAGAGACGGGGTTTATCCATGTTGGTCAGGCTGGTCTCAAACTCCCAACCTCAGGTGATCCACCCGCCTCAGCCTCCCAAAGTGCTGGGATTACAGGCATGAGCCACTGCGCCCGACATGAATCAAGTTTTTAAATGAACTACATAGAACATACAAAAGATATGGGAACAAGCTCATGATTTCCAGGAAGAAATATCTAACTGAATGTAAATAGGACAATTTGCAGGACACTGATCTGTGTCTCTTCAAAACAATAATATCATGGGGAAGGGAACTGGTCTAGAGATTAAGACACTTGAGGAATATAACATCCAGGTATATTGCATGGCCCTGGGTTATGTCCTGAGTTGGACAAAGCTACTTTAATTTGGGAGAGGGGGGATAATTAGGGAAATCTGAATATGTATTAGATGTTATTTAGCATTATTAGTTACTTGTTAAATAAAATAGTGTTATTTTGGCTATGTAGTAAAAAAAACTTTAATGCATGCTGAATTTTGTTTTAATGAAACTAATGAAATAATCAAAGTAAGTCGATGTCCACCTACCATGCCCAGAACACTCAGCTTCCTTCCCTGGCTCTATGCTCATTCACAGGCTCTATTTTTTTTTCTCCATGCTATGGCTGATATAGTCTTCTGGTTCACAAAGATGAGCATTCACAGCTGAATGTTTCTGAATCCTCAATTTGATCCAGCTTACTTACTCTCTTGGTTCTGACCCACTGTGCCCCTTAGCCACCATTCCTGGATTTCTGTGGCTTGGCTGTAACGATCTACCCTTTTCCCCAGATTGATTAGCAGTGAGGCTGTCTCCTGCCAGCAGCTTGTCAGTAGCTCCCGCTGCAAGAAGCCCTCTGTGTCCCAGGCTGCCTGCCTGCAGCTGGCTTGACCTGCCCTTCAGAAATTGTAGCATAAAACGTAGTAAATGAAAGGGCAGGCCCTGGAGCTAGACTGAAAAGGTCTGAATCTCACTGGTTAGGATCTTGGGCAAGTTATTCAATCTCTATGTGCCTTGGTCTTGTCATCTGCAAAATGGGGATGATGGCTTTACCTGCCTCATAGGGATGCTGTGAAGATAAATGACTCAAAAATTTAACACTTTTAAGACAGCCCTTGGCACGTCATGAGGTGCTCATTTGCCGCTAGTTATTATTAAATGTTAGCTATTCTTGTGTGAGATACTAATTATGTATAACAGGTATAACCCATGTAACACCTTGGGGCTACAAATATGGTCTCATCTTGATTTAACTGGCCCCATATTTCTGTCACATTTTACATCATTGTGATGCCCATCGTTGGATTCCAGCCTCATCAGTCTTGGACCAGTTCCTAGAATATCCACCTCTTTGCTCCCAGGCTATCACAATAAATTCCTTTTACCTGGGATGCTCTTCACATGGTTGACTCTTTCTCATCTTAAATCTCACCTCCCCCTTCACCAGGCTACACAGCTCCTACCAGGTAAAGTGGCAAAAATTTAAAACCGTTTGCAATTTGAGTGCAAACTCTTTCTAGGGTTTGTTTGTTTTTTAAATAATTTTCACCAGTTTTCTGCAGTGCTCTAACCACATCTAAATGGGCAAGGTTTTTGTTTTGTTTTAATTACTCAGCCTTATCAATTTTTTAAGGTACGTGGCTCAGTTTTCATATAAACAACTTCTTCTTTTCACACTAGTATTTCATTGGTTCACATGATATTTAATTTACATAATTACAGTAGCAGGAGGGGGCGGAGCAAGATGGCCGAATAGGAACAGCTCCAGTCTCCAACTCCCAGCGC
>NW_012101534.1:572424-590719 GCF_000951045.1 Mandrillus leucophaeus | reverse complement strand
CAGCACAACAACATGGCACAAGTATACATATGTAACAAACCTGCACGTTATGCACATGTACCCTAGAACTTAAAGTATAATAATAAAAAAAAAAAAAAAAAAGAATTCACATAGTCCCTGAACTTCAGGAGCAAACCAGTATTTGAACTGTATAATTGAGAATACCACTTATTTTTCCATAAAGTGGGGGAAGTATTTATTATTATTATTATTATTTTAAATGTCTTTAATAGCTTTAGGGGTGCAGGTGGTTTTTGGTTACATGGATGAATTGTATAGGCATGAAGTTTCAGATTTTAGTATTCATATCACCCGAGTAGTGTACATTGTATCCAATGGGTAGTTTTTCATCCCTCACCCCACTCCTACCCTTCCCCCTTCTGGGTATCTAAAGTCCGTTGTACCACTCTGTATGCCTTTGCATACCCACAACTAAGCTCCTACCCATAAGCGAGAACATGTGATATTTGGTTTTCCATTCTTGAGTTACTTCACTTAGAATTGTGGCCTCCAGTTCCATCCAAGTTGCTGCAAAAGACATTATTTCATTGTTTTGTGTGACTGAGCAGTATTCAATGATACCTATCTATCTATTTCTATATCTATATCACATTTTCTTTATCCATTCATCAGTTGATGGGCACTTAGGTTTATTCCATATATTTGCAATTGTGAATTGTGCTGTGGTGAACATACACATGAAGCTGTCTTTTCGATATAGTACTTCTTTTTCTTTGGGTAGATATCCAGTAGTGGGATTACTGGATTGAAAGGTAGATCTACTTTTAGCTCTTTGAGACATTGCCATACTGTTTCCAATAGAGGTTGTATTAATTTACATTCCCAACAGCAGTGTATAAGTGGAGAATATCACTTTCTTATTAACAATCTTTCATCACAAATATTAGTAAAATAAGGAAAATATATTATGCACAAAACTGAAATTTTAAAATAGGAAATAGCTATAACTCAATTATTACTGTCATTAATTACACTTCTTTATGATTTGTTGCCCCATTTAAGTAATGATAAACTGAAATAAGATCAGTGATTAAAATTGAGGTGGGAAAGAAAAATTCATCTATTAACTTTATTAGGCATTTAACTAAATATGAAGGTTGATGTAAAGCAGGGTGAACCACACATGTGACTTACTAGGGACTTCCCTGGTCTTAGTACTGAAAGTCCCATATACGGGAACTTCCTCTGTCTGAGGCAAACCGAGAGCATCGATACTCTAAATAAAGTAAAAATGCCTTGTATAATCCTAATCTCAAGAAATCTAGTCTACTAAGGGAGATGAGATAGATATGAGCAATGAAAAGTTTAATAACAAAATAAGAATTGAATAATAGTACAGTTTTTGCTTCATGTTGTTGATATGTTCTTGGAAACTTCGACTTTAAGTGAAACAATATAGTATAACGAAACCAATTTTAAATTGACATAGACAAGAGTAAGTTCCTACAACATATTTTTGGTCACAAAAACATCACTAAACTTCTAAATAAAGACCCAAAACAGTTCTAATATTAAACATTGAAATAAATGTGAGCTATACATACATTTAAGAAAGATTAATAAAAACAAGTAAGATAATTTTTATTTGCATAAATTTAAGGGATACAAGTGCTGTTTTGTTACATGAACATATTGTGTAGTGGTGAAGTCTTGGCTTTTAGTGTATCCATCGCCAGAATAATGTAAACTGTACCCATGAAGTAATTTCTCATCACCCATCTCCCCTGCTGCTCCCTACCCTTTGGAGTATCCAGGGTCTATCATTCTACACTCTATGTCCACGTATACACATTATTTAGCTTCCACTTATCTGTGAGAACATGTGGTATTTCATTTTATGTTTCTGAGTTGTTTCATTTAAGATAATGATCTCCAGTTCCATCCTTGTTGTTGCAAAAGACATAATTTCATTCTTTATTTTTGGCTGAGTAGTATTCAATTATGTGTATATACCACATTTGCTTTTTTAAACTTTTATTTTAGGTTTGGGGTGAAGGTTTGTTATATAGGTAAACCTCTGTCATAGGGGTTCGTGTACAGATTATTTCATCACTCAGGTACTAAGCCTAGTACCCAATACTTATTTTTTCTGCTCCTCTCCCTCCTCCCAGCCTCCACCCTCAAATATACCTCAGTGTCTCTTGTTCCCTTCTTTGTGTTCATAAGTTCTCATCATTTGGCTCCCACTTATAAGCGAGAACATGTGGCACTTGGTTTGGTGTTCCTGAGTTAGTTTGCTAAGAATAATAGCCTCCAGCTCCATCCATGTTCCCACGAAAGACATGATCTTGTTCTTTTTATGGCTGCACAGTATTCCATGCTGTATATGTACCACATTTTCTTTATCCAGCCATCCACTGATGGAAACTTAAATTGACTCCATATCTTTGCTATTGTGAATAGTATTGCAATAAACATATGAGTGCAGGTATCTTGTTGATATAATGATTTCTTTTCCTTTTGGTAGATACCAAGTTATGGGATTGCTGGATTTAATGGTAGTTCTATTTTTAGTTATTTAAGAAATATCCATACTGTTTTCCATAGAGATTGTACTAATTTAAGTCCCTACTAATAGCGTATAAGCATTCCCTTTTCTCTGCAGCCTCACCAACATCTGTTATTTTTTGACTTTTTAATAATAATTATTCTGACTGGTGTAAGATGATATATCACTGGGGCTTTAATTTGCATTTCTCTGATGATTAGTATGTTAAACACTTTTTTTCATATGCTTGTTGGCCATTTGTATGTCTGCTGTTAAAAAATATATTTTCATGCCCTTTGCCCACTTTTTATTGGATTTTAAATTTTGTTGCTGCTGAGTTGTTTGAGTTTTTTGTAAATTCTGAATTTTAGTCCCCTGTTGGATGCACAGTTTGCAAATATTTTCTCCCATTCTGCAGGTTGTCTGTTCACTCTGTTGATTATTTCTTTTGCTGTGCAGAAGCAAAGTCCCATTTGTCTATTTTGTTTTTGTTTCCTGTGCTTTTGAGTCTTAGTCATGAATTCTTTGCCTATACCAATGTATAGGAGAGTTTTCCCTAGGTTTTCTTCTGGTATTTTTAGTTTGGGGCCTTAAACTTAAGTCTTTAATCCATCTTCAGTTAATTTTTGCATATGATGAGAGACAGTGGTCCAGTATCATTCCACATATGGCAATCAAATTTTCCCAGCACCATTTATTGAAAAGGGTATCCTTTCCTTAGTGTATGTTTTTGTTGACCTTGTCAAAGGTCAGTCAGCTGTACATATGTGGCTTTATTTCTGGGTTCTCTAGTCTGTTCCATTGGTCTATGTGTCTATTAAATAGTGCTGTGCTGTTTTGGTTACTATAGCCATGTAGTATAATTTGAAGTAAAGTAATGTGATTCCTCCAGCTTTTTTCTTTTTGCTTAGGAGTTTTTTGGCTATTTGAAACTTTTTGGGGGATCTGTATAAGTTTTAGGATTTTTGTTTTCTAATTCTGTGAAAAATGACATTGGTATTTTGATAGGGATTGAACTGAATCTGTAGATTACTTTGGGCAATATGAACATATTTTATTTTAATTTTAAAAATATTTATTCTTCCAATCCATGAGCTTGAGACATTTTTCTGTTTGTTTGTGTCATCTACAATCGCTTTCATCATTGTTTTATAGTTTTCCTTGTAGAGAATTTTCACCTCCTCGGTTAAATATATTCCTAAGTATTTTATTTTATTTGTAGCTATTGTAAGTGGGATTGCCTTCTTGGTTTGGGTTTCAACTTGATCATTATTGGTGTATAGAAACGCTACTAATTTTTGTACATTGATTTTGTATCCTGAAACTTTACTGAATTCATTTATCAAATCTAAGAGTTTTTTTTTTTGTGTGTGGAGTCTTTAGAGTTTTCTGTATATGAGATCATATCATCAGTGAACAGAGATAATTTCATTTTCTATTTTCCAATTTGGATGCCTTTTATTTCTTTCTCTTGCCTGATTTCTCTGGCTAAGACTTCTAGTACTATGCTGAATAGGAATGGTGAGAGTGGGCATCCTAGTCGTGTTCCAGTTCTAAGGAGGAATACTTTCAACTTCTCCACAATTATTCTAGTTCATTGTTGTGTGTGGCTGGAGCCTATCCCAGTAGCTCAGGAAGCAAGATGTGATCCAACTCTGACCCGGATGCCATTCTATCACAGGGTGTACTCTTTTCCTCTTTCTTTCTCTCTCTCTCTTTTCTTTCTTTCTTTCTTTCTTTCTTTCTTTCTTTCTTTCTTTCTTTCTTTCTTTCTTTCTTTCTTTCTTTCTTTCTACACACACACACACACACACACACACACACACACGCTCTCAGATTGGGACCATCTAGACATACCAATTTACCTGACATGCACATCTTTGGGATGTAAGAGGAAACTGGAGTACCTGGAGAAAACCCATGCAGACATGAGGAGAATGTGCCAACTCCACACAGGCAATTACAGATAATCCCCAGCTGGGAATTGATATTTTCCTCATCAATCTTACAATGAAATGGGTTTATCTGAAGAACTGCTTTACCGATAACAATGTATTGTCAAAATTAGTACAAGTTATTATTATATAAAGTAATAGTTTTTTAAAATATTGAATCTTGGGAAAGACATTCAGAAGTTGGACACCTACCATGTAGCGAGGTGGTTATTATCTTTCTCAGAAAAATCTTCCTGAGAAAATTGAACTTTAGAGAAATTTAGTAACTTGCACTAGATTATAATGACAGTAAAGGGTTGAGATGGAATTTGAACTCAGGTCTTTTGGATTTTGAAATTCACAATTTCTCATTGTCCCAGAATAATTTGGAGATCACAATCTTAGCTTCTTTTCTTATACCTGAAACAGCTGAGGCCTGAACTAGTAGCCTGTGTAGCATCCTAGAACACTGAAATGACAGAGTTTGGATATAAATCCAAATTTCTTGGCTTATGGTCCAGGGCTGATGATACTATCTAGTGACAGATCACGTGGTGTGGAGTCAGCTACTGCCAGGTCTAATACCATCTCAGAAAGTTAAGGTTTTAGGAAAATTTTATTCGCCAAAATGATGTCGACTCTAGTCTTCTCCCATTTCTGCCCCATCCCACCCCCTCAGCAATCCTTCTAACAAAAGTAGCAGCAGGAAGATAAACGTTGATGTGTACTCCCTCTAGGGGCTTCATCTTCTGTATTAGACAGCAGCAAGTCAGGACAACAGAAGCCACTTCAGATATCACAACAGAGAGGAATTTTACAGAGAATCAGGTTGATGATTCTCTAGTGTTGGAAGGAATGGAAACTGGAAATGGAGAAGGTGGAATAGCCCTGGAGCCCGTGCTCTTTGGCCTCTACACTCCTGTGTCTCAGCACTGCTATGTAGCCACCTCTGGAACCCCTGGTCATCTGCTGACTGCCACGCTTCTATGAGCCCCTACTCTTCAGAAGGTCTCAAGTATCCAGGGTCACATGCCGTCATATGCTGTTGCCACTGCTGTCAAGGGAACCAAGCATGCCGTTCCAGGAATCCTTGGCTGCTTGCTTGCTGCTGCCACCATTGCTGCTGCTGCTGTTGCATGCTGCCTTAGCAGCAGAATGGTCTCCACCTTCTTCCTAATTCCTAATCTGCTATGAGTGTCGCCTTTTGGTAGAATCTGAGCAGAATCCAAATGGCAAGGGTATTTAGGATCCTTTCCTTTTCTATTTCGTATTTCTTTTTAAAAAATCCTCTCTCTCTCAAATAAATCTTTTCAAAGGATCAGTTTTTTATTTTCTCAATATCCTGTTTTTCATTGATTTTCAGTGTATTTTTATGTGATCTGTAATTTTTTGAATTGAATTCTGTGTCCAGTATTCTACATATATGTATGTTTGTATGTATATGTATATATGTGTGTATATATAGAGAGACACTATAGTTATAATCTCCATCTATAATTCATTTTAGCTATGTACCATGTATTCGTTCTATAGGGATTTTAATGTTGTCACATCTTAGTATTTCCTGACATCCCATGAAATCTTAACTCAGATATTATTTAATAATATTCTCTTTAAGTTCTAGACACATGGAATCAGTTAAACTATCTTTTATTATTGATGACTAATTTTCTTATTTTATTTTATTTTATATTTTTTGTAGAGACAGGGCCTCACTATGTTGCCTAGGCTAGTCTTGAACTCCTAGGCTCAAGCTATCTGCCTGCCTCAGCCTCCCAAAGTGCTGGGATTATAGGCACTAGCCACCATGCCCAGCTGATGACTAATTTTCTAGTCTTATGATTAGAGAAAGCTGTACACACAAGATGTAGATTCTTTGGAATGTATTAAGGCTTCCATTTGGCCTAGAACATAGTCAACTTTTGTTCCAAATGTGATTAAAAAAAAAAGCATATGTATTTTCTGCCTACTTCATAAACTTAAATATATGCTGTATATGCACCAAAGTTCACTTCTGCCATAATCCACAATTCCATTTCGACTTTGACCTCAGCCTTTGGGAAGCCCAAATGGTAGAATGCCTATCTAAATATAATTTCTATCAACTCTGAATTTTGGGATAAATGATTTCCAATCACTCAAGTTACTCTCACATCTAATAACCACATCTATTATATAAATTTGGCACATTGTTTAGATTTATTTTTAATTTGTTCCCTTTAAAATACAGGTCAGGTATTGATATGAACTGTAAGAAAAATATCTCCTTATGTGCTTTATGTATTGAAATTCTAACAGCTGGGTGAGCTATAATTGCATATTTATTATTGAATAAAGTCAATGATGTGATAATAATTGATGATTGTGAAAGCTACTCATTTTATATACAAAATAAATTATTAAGGCATTCCAAATAATTGAGTAAATAAGAAAATAGATTGGTAGTATTTAATGCAAATATTATACATTAGTGCATGATATGGTTTGGCTCTGTGTCCCCACGCAAATCCCACCTTGAATTGTAATAATCCCCATGTGTCATGGGAGGGGCCTGTTGGGAGGTAATTAAATTATGGGGGTGGGTTTTTCCCATGCTGTTTTCATGATAGTAAATAACTATCATGAGATCTGATGGTTTTATAAAGGGGAGTTGCCCTGCACATACCCTCTTGCCTGCTGCCATGTAAGACGTGGCTTTCTCCTCTTTCACCTTCCACCATGATTGTGGGGCTTCCCCAGTCATGTGGAGCTGTGAGTCCATTAAACCTCTTTTTCTTTATAAATTACCCAGTCTGGGGTATATCTTTATAATATAGACTAATACAGTCCATTAAGAAGATAATGTTAGGAAGAACATTATACCTTTTTTGAGCTAAACTTTAGAAAAATTTAAATAAAATACAAAGCAGAATAATAGAGTTAAAAATAAAATAATTTTTTGTCTAATTCAGCTGCATTAGATGGGAAGGAAGGTTTAAGACCTTGAGGAGACATCACCAACAACAATGCTCTGTACAAGATGAACTAACCAAAAATCACCTTGCTTCTCCCCCAAAGTTGATTGTAACTAAGTGTACTGGGTTGAATAGTGTCCCTCCAAAGATCCGTGTCCACCCAGAACCTCAGATTGTGACTTTATTTATACATAGCGTGTTTGTAGATATAATTAAAGATGAGGTCACACTGAGTTAGGGTGGCCTGATGACTGTTGTCTTTATAAAGAGGGCTGTTTGAAGACATACATATGCCCACAGAGACAAGATGGCCACATGAAGATGGAGGCAGAGATTGGAGTGATGCAATTATATTACAAGCCAAAGAATGCCTAAGATTGCTGGCAACTACCAGAAGCTAGGAGAGAGTCAAGGAGGATTCTCCCCTAAAGCCTTCATGGGGATCATGGCCCTTCTAACACCTTGATTTCAGACCTGTGACCTCTAGAACTGTGAGAGAATATGTTTCTGTTGTTTTAAACTACCCTGTCTGTGGTACTTTGTTGCAGCAGCTTTAGGAAACTAATACCTTGAATATCTATTTCATCTCACAATTGTGTATAATAGTCACTGCAGGAGCAATCTAGTGCTGATAAAGTTAAGAAATTATTTTAGACATTTAATATTAGAGTATATTTTTTCATAATAAAAATGAAATACTAATTACATTTTATTGAAAGCATTTGAGATTTAATTCTTGTGTTCTAGTAGTTCATTCTATGATGATTGATTTTAGGTTTTGGTCAAATATTGGTTTAAATTCTGTTACAACTGATCATTTATTTGCTTTAGCTATGGGTTTTGGAGAGAGGCTTGTTAACATTGCAAGTTATTGTTATATATATTACAAGAGTCTATGTTTAGGTATATGTATATATGTTAATGATAGTTAAATCTTGATATGTTTTCTTTTTATGAGTATATAACATCCCCTTTGTGTTTTATGGCTTTTTTTTTTTCTTTTTGAGACAGAGTCTCACTCTGTCACCCAGGCTGGAGTGCAGTGGCTCGATCTTGGCTCACTGCAAGCTCTGCCTCTCGGGTTCATGCCTTTCTCCTGCCTCAGGCCTCCTGAGTAGCTGGGACTACAGGCACCCGCCACCATGCCCGGCTAATTTTTTGTAGTTTTAGTAGAGACGGGGTTTCACCGTGTTAGCCAGGATGGTCTCGATCTCCTGACCTCATGATTCGCCCACTTCGGCCTCCCAAAGTGCTGGGATTACAGGCGTGAGCCACTGTGCCCGGCATAGCTTTCATGTTTTGTATTTGCTTTGTATATTTTTCTTCACTCCTTTATTTTAAACCTTTATTATTCTTTTAAGTGTGACTTCTGCAGTAACCATGTGGTTAGAATTTTTTTTTGTCCAATCTGAAGGTTTTTTTTTTTTTATTTCTGAATGGTAAATTTACCTTTTTACATTTCTTGCAATTACTGTTATATCTAGATGCATTACTGCCATTTTTTTGCATTTTTTATTTACTACAATTTCCCTCTGTTTCCCTTTTCTCTCTTTTCTTCATTCAATTGGATATATCTTTTTTTTTTTTTTTTTTTTTTTGAGATGGAGTCTTGCTCTGTCACCCAGGCTGAAGTGCAGTGGCATGATCTCAGCTCACTGCAACCTCTGACTCCTTGGTTCAAGCGATTTTCCTGCCTCAGCCTCCTGAGTAGCTGGGATTACAGGCACGCACCACCACGTCCAGCTAAGTGTTTTTGTATTTTTAGTAGAGACGGGGTTTCACCATGTTGGCCAGGATGGTCTCAAACTCCTTACCTTGTGATCCACCCACCTCGGCCTTCCAGAGTGCTAGGATTACAGGCGTGAGCCACCATGCTTGACCTCAATTGGATACATCAAATTTTCTTTTACTGGCTTAAAATCATGCATTCTAGTTTTATTTTGGCTATCCCTAATTTTTGTAGACTCATATTTAGGTTTGTTCTCCCCTTTTAGTATTATTAAAAATTTAAATGTCTGTGTTTTTTCTTAAAACAAAGCAGGTACTTTATCTCTGGTTCCTCTTATTTCCTCTTGTTCCTTGGCTTCCCCTGGTGACACTGAACACATTCTTCTCCCCTCTATGAATTCTCTAGAGCTGCAGTAAAGGAGGGATATTTCAGACCGTGCATGCTACTTTGCAATCTTATAGAACCACATATGTTTTGTAACCCAAAACTTAAAATACATAAAATAGACAATGAGTTGCTAGAAAAATAAAGGGAGGGATTAGTAGCCACAAGAACAGTACTTGCTTTCTATGCTTTTTTCCCACTGGAACCATGTTTATAAATTTTTTTAACCATGATCAAAATAAAATCATTTTACATTACAACTGGGAACACACATTCATATTAGAAATAAGAAATGAAGCAAAATTTTCATGAAACATTATGTACTATTATGTTTTCTGTTCTATTGTACTCCAAACAAACAAACACACACAACACTTGGCATGACTCACTACATTGATTTCATGACCCACTCATGGGTCATGACCTGCAGTTTAAAATCACTAATCTAGACAGTGGGATGCTTTAGGAGATACATCCTGTTTTATCCCTTGGCATACTGTGCATGCTTGACACAGTATATGATTTAATAAATGCGTGTTGCACGAATAAAACAAAAAGCGGGAGAAAAGAGGGGAGACTGCAGCTCAGAAGTTGTGAGGTCTAGGCTCTTCATTTTCCCTTTGTGTATTAAAGTCAGGTGAAAAAATATATTTAAACATAGGCAGTCAATTATTTCTCTGAGGCAGGAGATGTGAGTCACATGAAAAGGGCCAAGTGTTGTGAGTAAAGCTGGCTTGTAAGTAGATGCTACTTGTGGAGCATCATTGAGAGAACGTAGTGTATCAGCCCAGCCCCTAATAGTGCCGCCACTATCATCTGGCTTTTGGGGAGTCCCTCATTTGAATGCAAACACTACTAGAGAAAATTGTAAATGATCTCAGACATTTATCTGGAAGAACAGTGAAAACTGGGGAGGTAGATGAAGACCAGAAGGAAAGGAAGGGGTTAATGGAAGAAATGAAAATTGTTTGGTATGTTTTGCTGTTTTGCCTGCTGGGTTTATGAGATTCTTGTAAATATTTTTCCATTCCTGTTTTAGCGCTGGCTTCGCTTTTGATTGCTTAGAATAATCGGTTGTGATGTGGGGAGTGAGTGACAGGAGTATGTGCAGGGCTGATGAGAAGTCATGGTTTTCACAGTGGCTGTAGAGTGAACACTTATGCAGAGGCATCTCCATGGTGTTTGTCAACTGTGGCAGCAGTAGTGGCTGCTGATAATTATGATGAAAGATTATACATTGTACTTATTTAAGCCTCAGAAGTCCTGTAGTGTAGATGTATGTTTTTGGGTGGGTGCAATTTATTTGCTCTCCCCCACCTCCCAGTTTTAGATAGAAATCAAGAAAAACACTGAAGCTAAAAACTAGTGGTTGGGAAGATGTTGAAAAGACTTCAAGATTGATATTTGATTTCAAGTAACTCAAACACAAGTTTCTTTTATTTCACAACAGTGTGCCAACAAGAATTCTATCATTGTCTGATGAATGAACCAAGCTATAACTTTATACTGTTCTTACTGGGGTTTATTGATTCAACATACCTGTGGCAATGTCTATAGTGCTCACCAAATAGTTCATGTTCTCCCTTTATTTTCCAGTCTCCCTGGTGGTTAAATTGAAGTTGTGCAACTATTTCTGGCCAGTGGGCTGTGAGTGAAATGATGTGCGCAATCTCCATTCTGAAGCATTTAAAAGTCAGTGTGACACTGTCAAACTCATTCTTTCCTCATTTCAGGGCCCATGGGGGCTATATGTTGAAATGTTGGAGTCACAAGATGTAAGAAGCCTTGATTTCTGAGTCATTGCATGGAGGAAATATCTTGAAACATATTTTTATCTGAATCAGTCTCCGTGGGAGTGATAAATAAACCTTTGCCACTGAAATTTGGGGGGTTATTTTTTACTACAGCACAGTTTATCTCATTCTGACTAAGCTAGGTACTTTGCTAGGTACTGGGGACAGAGAGATTAATACAATATAATCCATGCCTGTAAAGAATTCAGTCTGTTATAGGAGATAAGTACATACTCTTACCATTATAATACAATGAAATAAGTGCTATGATAGAGATAGACAGGGTTCAGTGGGTTTACTCAGATGCAGCACCTATCCCTGACTGGGGTGGGGACTGGAAAGTCCTCCAAGCAAGGTGACACCTAAGCTAGGTAAAAAATTAAGGGAAGGGTGTCTAGGCGAGAATGAGCTGTATGTGAAACGAGAGAGCAAGGCACATTTGAAGAGCTGTGAGTGATTCTGTGCAACTACAGCATGAAGTTGCTGGGCATGGGGTGTGGAGTGATGAGAGATGAGGCTGGAGAGATAAATGAGGATGGATGATAAATACTGTTGGACTCTATTCTAAGGGGGGTTGGAATTCATCCTAATGAAAGATTAAAGCATTAGCCAAAAAGGGATATAATCAGATCTATGATTTCTAAAGATCACTCCCGCAATAGAGAAAAGAGAAGAGAGCCATGGACCAACAAGGTCTCAGGAACCCTAAGGGAATATCAATATTTAAACCACCAGCAGAAGAAATATGTGACAGAGATTACAAAAGAGGAGTCAGAAGGTTAAGACAAAAAGCAAAACAGAACGTGAATGTAGTATCCAAGGGAGTTGAGGTTTCAAGAGGAAAGTTGCTCTCCAAAGAATTAAAGTACTCTAATAGTGTAAGATAAATTACAGTGAAGTGGAGAGGCATGGGTGAAGTAAAATTTAATAAGTGGAGGAGTGAACAGGAGTAGAGAAAGTAAAGTCAGTAAAAAAAGGTTCTTCTACTAGTCCCGAGTGAAGAGAAGGAAAGCCCTGAGGCTATTACTTGAGAAAGACAAAGTATAGAAGGAGTTTATTTCTATGTTTGAATGTCCTTCAACCAATATTTCACAAGGGGAATTGTTCACTCTGTAAAACACACACACACACACACACACACACACACACACACAAACACACATACACACACCCAATAAAGAAAAGAAAAACTATTGTTATAAACCCAAACCTCTCAACTAATTTCTTTTTAGCTTTGTTGTTGCAGAAAACCACAAATCTAGAGGATTCTAATTCTTCTTTTGGATATTCCTGTATTTAGGTACCTGGATATTGATTAGGAATGTCACAGAAATTTTGGGCTTATACCATTAAAGATTTATGGTCTCCAACTCAGCTGGGCTAGATTAGCCATTCAACCATTTCTTTCTTCTCCCATGGTCAAAGTCATTGGTAATGGCTGGCTGAAGACCTTGTAAGAACAGAGAGATCTAATGTTCACTTCGAGGAGTTTGTGCTGCTACAGAGGGAACCCTCCTTTTGTTTTCCAAGATCTTCAGAAATATCTACTAAATATACAAATTGCTCTATGGGAGTGGGGTTTTTTGAAGGTATGAAAGAAGGAATTGAGTTTCATGTCTGGATTAATGTGGTACAGAAAACATGTAGTATCTGTCAGATGGGAAAATAAGTCTACAAACTAAGTTGAGTTGGCACAAGCAAGAAGGAGCTCAGAGATAGAGACGGCCATGAGAATGCAAGTTGTGCATCTGGAAGTCACAGAGGTCCACAAAGTCCTGTGGAAGGACTTTGAGAATGCACAGCCCATGAAATAAATAGCCCAAGTTTATCTTAATAGGCCCTAAAGAGACAGGGAGATCTCAACTGATATCTGTAAACACTCCCCAACTCCCACCCCCATGTCCCACACACAGAAGTGTTTGTGTGTGTGTTTCTTTTCCAAATGTGCATAGATGGAGTTCTACAAGGGTACTTTCTTCCAGTTAGTGAGAGCAGGGCCAGGGACTAGTACTCTTTATGCTAAACATTTCTGTATTATTTTGTGATTTATTTATTAATTGTTAAACAATTATGGGAATATGCAAATATTTACTTAATATTAAATAAATTACTTATGATTTATTATGAACATATATTTCTTTTGTAATTAAAAAAGGAACAAAAGTTTGGAGTAGAAGGCAGTAAATGGCTAGCTCAGTGAGTGTCCCAATTGGATTTAAGAGAGAAGGGACAGCTCTCTTCTATGCAGAGAGATCAGGAATGGCTTTGCAGAATAGCTGGGATTCAGGTTGTGCCCTAAAGCATGGGCAGGATTTGAAAAAGCAGAGTGCTTGAGAGAGACTTTTCCAAGTGGGGCAAACAATGTTGGCAATGGCAAGGAGTGTGAAAGTAAGGGGAGAAAATGAGGTAAGGGGTGAGAGTGGAAGGGGAAGCCTGCTTTAGCTGTCTTTCTGCTTTCATCTTATGATTTGGGAAATATCTTGCTGTAATTACTCTTTCCTATTGTTTTCTCTTTTCTCTTTTTTCTTTATCCTTCCCTCCCAACAAACTTTCATCTTTTCTTCCTAAAGTTTATTTTGTATTAATACCACCATGCTTCCTCACTTATCCCTCCAGTCTCGACTCAGTCCCCTTCCTTCCTTCCTTCCTTCCTTCCTTCCTTCCTTCCTTCCTTCCTTCCTTCCTTCCTTCCTTCCCTCCCTCCTTCCATGCTTCCTTCCTTCTCCCCCTCCCTCCCTCTTTCCTTCCCTCCTTCTTTCTTTTTTTAAATTTTATCGTTAGAAGTAGCACTTCTGTATTAATACAAAATAAGTTTCCCTGCTCTGGTCTGATACATTTACAAAAATGAATTTCCCCGAAAAAATGAAAAGTAGATTGATTTTGGTCTGTTTGGAGGAATGCCAGAATGGAAGAAACAAATCGTTATTACAACACCACTGTTTTTGAGTTTTCTGTAGATTATGTTTCTTCTTCAACCTCTGAGAAACATCATGTTTGAGGAAATCAAGTTGGTCATCTGGAAATGTCCTTGAGTCAGGATGTGGACCAGGGTAGGAAATGAGAAGTGAATAACACACATCTGTCCTTATATCTGGGAGAAGAACCCACAGGGTTTGACCCTCTTAGAATTTCATGACCAGCATCTTGGCATAAAGACACCCTTGTGATATTATTGGTCAAAGATATTTTAGTCTAAACAACTGCCAAGAGGGGCAGAGATTCTGGGTGTATCCAGGGAACAGACAGAGAATTAGACTAGGGAACGGAGCCCTATGGTTCACTCTCTGTTCTGTCTCAAGTGTGCTTTGGGCAAAGAAATAAAAAGGTGATGGGAAGATCCAGTTTTGACCATGTGCTGGGCCTTGTGCCATCACATATGAAACCCTTAACCACTCTGTGATGGAGATGTTAGTGACTCCAGCAAAGGAAACACCACAGATCAGGGAGTTGAGGAAGCCCTGGAGCATTTCCAAGGTGGTCACTGATTACCTGAGATTAGCACTCATGTTACCCTGATGCTAAAACTTATGTTTTATTTATACCATGCTTCCTCACTTATCCCTCCAGTCACAATTTTCTGATCTGAAAATAAGAAACATGGGAAACTCTAAGACCCCTTCCGTCTCCAATATTCAGTGGTTTCATAAGTTAGCAAATTCTCTGCCCTTTGCTGAAGGAGTCAATCACTTGCTCTACTTACTGAATGGAAAGCTTTAAATGAACCCTTATTTTGGCGTCGCATCTCTTTAGATGTTTTCTGCTCCATTTTTTCTTTTATTTTCATCTTTAGACAAAATTAATGAAGTTTGTCAACAGGACTTTACCCCTTTAAAATTTGCCTGGAGATTCATTGCATTAGGCTATGATTTAATACAATAATTTTAAATTTGGTTGCTTGAAATCCCAGAAAAGTGCCAGATACAGAATCCATTTCCATAATTCCTTGGAACAGAAACTGTGGTGCTGCTCTTGTGTTAACAAGCCTATCTCTCCTGCAGGAGAAATGCAACTATGGAAGCTGAAAGAATCTGAAAGTGTGAGCTCCAGTGTGCTTAGGCATTGAGCATGACTCTTGGCAGAAAAA
This sequence comes from Mandrillus leucophaeus, assembly GCF_000951045.1. Lineage (NCBI taxonomy): Eukaryota > Metazoa > Chordata > Mammalia > Primates > Cercopithecidae > Mandrillus > Mandrillus leucophaeus. The sequence continues at coordinate 575,332 of NW_012101534.1, read as the reverse complement.
CATTTTGCAGATAGGGAACTAAGACCAATTAACAAACACACTGAGTGAACCACTGCTTGAATACTGTTGAAAAGGTGACATAAAGGCATTGAGATGGTTTTGATCAGAGATATGATCTTTGAGACCTCTGGGAGGCTCATGACTTTCATTATTTGCATTTGTCTGTAGCCAGTAGGCATCAGCTCAGATGGTCTTCATATATCTTTTTGATATAAGTGGATGTTAGGAAAGAATCGGTAGGCATAAAAGAGGCCACTGGGTTAGTTTCTGAGCATGTCTCAGTTGGGTCCACAGGGCTGCTGCTTCTGGGGTAAAGTACGTATCAGAGGGAGCCCTGGGTTTCTTATTTCACATTGATTTTCATGTGGTACTTGCTCTTTATGATAGCAAATGTTAAAAATCCAGCCTGAAAACTATGACATCATCGAAAAGAATGTAACAATCTGATGATGAAACCAAATTATCTCAAGCTAGTAGTTCACATGGTATCTGATAGATGCCACAGTGTTTCACAAGAAAATTAAAAATATCCCATGGTGCCTCTATCAATTTGCTGTGGCACCTGGGATACATTGGCACATAGTTCGTCCCCACCGAAACTCATGTTGAAATTTGATTCCCTGGCTGTGCGCGGTGGCTCACACCTGTAATCCCAGCACTTTGGGAGGCTAAGGCGGGCAGATCACCTGAGGTCGGGAGTTCGAGACCAGCCTAGCCAACATGGAGAAACCCCATCTCTATTAAAAATACAAAATTAGCCAGGCGTGGTGCTACATGCCTGTAATCCCAGCTACTCAGGAGGCTGAGGTAGGAGAATCGCTTGAACTCAGGAGGCGGTGGTTGGGGTGAGCAGAGATTGCGCCATTGCACTCCAGCTTGGGCAACAAGAACAAAACTCTGTGAAAAAAAAGAAAGAAAGAAAGAAAGAAGGAAATAAAGAAGGAAAGAAAGAAAGAAAGAGAGAGAAAGAAAGAGAGAGAAAGAAAGAAAGAAAGAAAGAAAGAAAGAAAGAAAGAAAGAAAGAAAGAAAGAAAGAAAGAAAGAAAAGGAATTTGATTCCCATTGTGGGAGGGAGGTGGGGCCTAGTTGGTGATGTTTGAGTCATGGGGGCAAATCTCTCATGAACAGATCAATGACCTCACACAGAAGTGAGTTCTTGCTTTCCTGGGGATGGATTAGTTCCCATGAAAGCAGGCTGTTAAAAAGTCTAGCTTCCTTGGTTTCTCTTTCTTGCTTCCTCCCTCACAATGTTTTCTGTCTTCTGCCTCAGTGACTGTCCCTTTGTCTCCAATCAGCAAATACACAGCATTGGGTGATTCCAAGAGACTACGTTGTGTGTCAATGCAATTCATCAGTGCCTGGCTGATAGCAAGTTCTCAAAAAATATTAATTGTTATTATTATTATTATTATTATTATTATGACATAGCTCAAGCTATTTTTGAACTCCTGGGCTCAGCCCAGCAAGTAGCCAAGATTACAGGTGTGAGTCATTGTAAATAGCCCGACTGTCATTATCATCACCACTCTTTTTTTTGATATTTTGATTTTTAATTGTTGTGGGTACCAAGTAGGTGTGTATGTTTATGGAGTCCATAAGATATTTTGGTACAGGTATGCAGTGTATAATAATCACATCATGCAAAATTGGATATCCATCCATTCAGACATTTCTCCTTTGTATTACAAACAATCCAATTATATACTCTTTTAGTTATTTTTAAATGTAAACTTAAATTATTATGGACTATAGTCTCCCTGTTGTGCTATGAAATAGTAGGTCTCATTCATTCATTCATTCTATTTTTTTTGACACCTTAACCATCACCTGTCCTTCCCCCTACCACCAATTTCCCTCCCAGCCTCTGATAATCGTCATTCTATTCTCTATCTCCATGAATTCAACTGTTTTGATTTTTTAGATCCCACAAATAAGTGATAGCATGTTATTTTTGTCTTTCAGTCCCTACCTTATGTCACTTAACATAATGACCTCCAGTTCCATCCATGTTGTTGCAAATGACAGGATCACATTCTTTTTTATTACTGAATATTACTCCATTGTGTAAAAGTACCATATTTTCTTTATCCATTCATCTGTTGGTGGACACTTAGGTTGCTTCCAAATCTTGGCTATTTTGTACAGTGCTGCCATAAACATGGGAATGCAGATATCTGTTCAATATACTGATTTCCTTTCTTTTGGATATAAACCCAGCAGTGGGATTGCTCAATCATATAGTAGCTCAACTTTCAGTTTTTGGAGGAACTTCTAAATTATTCTGCACAATGGTTGTACTAATTTTCATTCTCACAAACAGTGTACAAGGGTTCCCTTTTCTCCACATCCTTGCCAGCATTTGCTATTGCCTGTCTTTTGGAATAAGACATTTTAACTGAGGTGAGATGCTATCTCATTGTAGTTTTCATTTGCATTTCTCTGATGATCAGTGATGCTGAACACATTTTTATATAATTGTTTGCCATTTCTGTGTCTTCTTTTGAGAAGTGACTATTCATATATGTTCCCCATTTAAAATTGGATTATTAGACTTTTTTCTTACAGAGTTGCTTGAGCTCCTTATATAATCTGGTTATTAATCACTTGTGAGATGGGTAGTTCGCAAATATTTTCTTCCATTTTGTGGGTTGCCTTTTCACCTTGTTGAATGTTTCATTTGCTGTATGTAATCACATACTTATATGTTATATCATCATATAATTAACTCCTTTTGTGAGGGCAACATCATCCTGATACCAAAAGCCTGGCAGAGACACAACAAAAAAAGAGAATTTTAGACCAATATCCCTCATGAACATCGATGCAAAAATCCTCAATAAAATACTGGCAAACCGGATCCAGCAGCACATCAAAAAGCTTATCCACTATGATCAAGTGGGCTTCATCA
>NW_012101534.1:543000-570354 GCF_000951045.1 Mandrillus leucophaeus | reverse complement strand
CCTTGTTGCTAATCAGAATAAACATGCTGAACTAATCTTTACTAAACTGCCAACAACATTTTACATGCCCCACTTTTAAAGGCAAGGCTTCCAAACTATACCCAGTGGGCTGGGAATTGGGAAACTTTCTTTTCTGAACTCTATTGATAATTAGTTACATGGCCTTAAACAAAATACTGACTTTTTAAGAATAGAATTTCCTTCTCCATAAAGTAATAACAAATTTGTAGAGAATTTCTGGAATTTAAACTGGATCCTAAACATACAATTATTTAATTTAAGGAATCTTGTCATTCATTCATTTATTTTCTTGTTTTTCAAAAAATATTGATGGAATTATTTCTATGTCATCAAATTTATAGTTGATTGCAGGGAAGAAATGGTGAATATAATGGTGAGGTAAAAGAGAGGTCCTTGTCTTGGAGCAGACTAGGGTGAGGGCATTCTCATCTTTTTCTTTCAGGAAGTTGTCTTAGTCTTTGGAGAAGAAATTGGGCATGATAGATGAGAAATGTTAGCAACATGTGGCAAGGTGGTGAATGATCCTCAAAAAATGGCACCCAGACTACACCTCTGGGGACTGATGCACTTCTGAGGGTGAAAACCTATTGTCTAAAGCATGAGTTTTGGTATTCATTAGATCTATGTGTCTTTAGATAGCACTGATTTGGTAATGGAATTCAGTGTGGGGATGGTAAAATTCATTCAAAAGATAGTAGCAAGCAAGGCAGTGTTAGTTGCTCACCAAAATCCTTGTCCTCTTTTCCTTCCCAAGCATACAAGTACGCTACATTTTCCAGCATACTTTGCAGGTAGGAGTAGTTATGTGACTTCTAGTCAATGAAATATGAGCAGGGTAGCCTGTGAACAATTCCCATATACATTCCTCTATGCTCTTTCTCTTTCTGTCACAGGGTAGACAACCATAGAAATCTTGAGAGTCACATACTGAAGATGACAGAGCCACAGGATAGAAGGAGCCTTGGTTCCTGAATCATGCCTTGGAAGATCTATTATATTAGTTAACGTTCTTCAGAGAAACAGAACCAATAGGATATGTGTGTGTATACATGTGTGTGTATACATGTATGTGTGTGGGTGTATATACATATAGATGTATATATACACAAATACATACATATGTCTCTCTATATATTTATATATGCACACACATATGTAAGTATTTGGAAGAGATCTATTTATTCGTTTATTTATTGATTGATTTTAAGAAATTGGCTCATACATTTGTGGAGGCTGACAGTCCAAAACTTGCTGAGGTAGGCCAGCAGGCTGCAGACCCAGGAAAGAGTTGATGTTGCAGCTCAAGTACAAGGGCAGTCTGCAGTAGAATTCCCTCTTTCTTGGGGGAAGTCAGTCTTTTTCTCTTAAGGCTTTCAACTAATTGAGTGAGGCCCACTTATGTTATGGAGCATAATATGCTTTATTCAAAGTTTCCTGATTTAAATATTAATCTCATCTTACAAATACCTTTACAGCAGCATCTAGACTAGTATTTGACCAAACATCTGGGTACTTTGGTTTAGCCAAGTTGACACATAAAATTAACCATCACAGAAGACAACCACCTGTTGATTAGGGGCAGCTCTTTTAGAACATAGATTTTTGAAAAATGACTTCCATAGCATCTGAGCCATTTTACTTATTCTTGTTATCAGCAGCTAGCATTACCTTAACTAATAAACTACAAAAAACCCATCAATTACTTTTTGTAATTTCGACTTACTTATTTGCAAACACTTTAGTTTTGCACTGGCTCCCTGATGTGTAGGACTAGGAAAGGGGCAATTTTATAATTCTAATAAATAACAATGATGATGATTTGTTGGATCCCACCCTGGGAATGTATTAAACACCTCGGGGGTGACATTATCTCCTGTGGGTCACCAATAAGCACAAAGAGGCAGTCTGTTGCTAACTGGTAGCCTAGTGGTTCAAGGAAGTTAATGCACCTTCTAAAGTGATTTGCTCCTATAGAGTAATTGATTTATTGGCATTCCATGTCTTAATGTTTGTGAAGCCCTTGTTGCTAATCAGAATAAACATGCTGAACTAATCTTTACTAAACTGCCAACAACATTTTACATGCCCCACTTTTAAAGGCAAGGCTTCCAAATGCAGTAATTTACAGTATGTTTTACTGCAGATGAAAGCATTTGTTTTTCTGATGTGAACTGTTGTGAAGGATAATATTTTTCACAGGAAGGTGATGATATATATAACAAAAAAATCAGTGACCAAAATGTCTAATTATTTAAAGACAAATGTGGAGGCTTAAACAGGAAGATGGTGGATAGGAGGCAGGACTAGCTTGTAGCTCTCACTCAGACGGACAGGGAAGCATGTGGAGATTCACAGTGTGAACTTTTGCTCCAAGAACTATTGTAGGAATACACCAGGAAAGCCTGGAAAATCCACAGATCCTTTGAAGGAACTGGATCACCACTGCAGGCTCCCTGAGACACTAAAAAACTGTGAGTCAGCTTGCTTTCTCAACAGGGAGGCTCGTGATCTGGTGCAAGTTCTCAGCCTTGGTCACCAGCTGCCTGGAAATAGACTCAGTGCTGTTGGGGAGGGCACAGCCAGTAGGCCATGGGCTGCAAGGGAGCCAGTAGGACTGTGGGTTGCAAGGGAGCAGGGTGAGGCTTGTGGACTGCAGGCTTTCCCCTACTTCCCTGGTGACCTGTATGACTCAGCAGAGGCAATCATAGTCCCCTTGAGAGTATAATTCCACTGGACTGGGAACCATCCCCCCATCCCCCACAGCAGTTGCAGCAAGCCCCGCCCAAAGAGAGGCTGAGCTCAGACATGCCTATTCCAGACCACCACCTGTTTATCCTTCTCTACCTACCCCGGTAGGTGAAGACAAACGTCATAAACTCTTGGGAGCTCTATGGCCCTGCCCACCACCTGAGAAACCTGAATACTTAACCAGGTGTCCCTAGGGCATCCTCCCTATAGGACCACAGCTGATGCACTCTTGAAAGTGCCACCTCCTGGCTGGAGGCCAACCAACACAAAACTAGCACACTAAACAAAAACACAACGAAGGACCCTCGCAGATTCCACCTCACTCCCCTTCCAGCTCCACAGGAGCAGGTGCTGATATCCATGGCCGCAAGACCTGAAGACAGATCACATCACAGGACTCTGCAGACACTCCCCAGTACCAGCCTGGAGCCCGGTAGCTCCACTGGGTGGCTAGACCCAGAAGAGCAAAAACAATCACTACAGCTCAGCTCTCAGGAAGCCCCATTCCTAGGGGAAGTGGGAGAACACCACATCAAGGGAACACCCCATGGGACAAAAGAATCTGAACAGCAGCCCTTGAATCCCAGATCTTCCCTCTGACATAGTCTACCCAAATCAGAAGGAATCAGAGAAAATAATTATGGTAATATGATGAAACAAGGTTATTTAACACCCCCAAAAGATCATACCAGTTCACCAGCAAGGAATCCAAACCAAGATGAAATCTCTGAATTGCCAGAAAAAGAATTCAGAAAGCTGATTATTAAGCTAATCAAGGAGGCATCAGGGAACGGTGAAGTCCAACTTAAATAAATCAAAAACATGATACAGGATGTGAAAGCAAAGTTCTTCAGTGAAATAGATAGCATAAATAAAAAGCAATCACAACTTCTGGAAATCAAGGACACACTTAGAGAAATGTAAAATGAATCGGAAAGCCTCAGCAATAGAATTGAACAAGCAGAAGAAATAACCTCAGAGCTTGAAGACAAGGCTTTTGAATTAATCCAATCTGTCAAAGACAAAGAAAAAAAGAATAAAAAGAAATGAACAAAGCCTCCAAGAAGTTTGGGACTATGTTAAACATCCAAACCTAGGAATAATTGGTGTTCCCAAGGAAGAAGAGAAATCTAAAAGTTTGGAAAATGTATTTGAGGGAATAATCGAAGAAAACTTCCCTGGCCTTGCTAGAGATCTAGACATCTAAATACAAGAAGCTCAAAGAACACCTGGGAAATTCATCGCAAAATGATCATTGCCTAGGCACATAGTCATCAGGTTATCTAAAATCAAGACCAAGGAAAGTATCTTAAGAGCTGTGAGGCAAAAGCATCAGGTAACCTATAAAGGAAAACCTATCAGATTAACAGCGGATTTCTCAGCAGAAACTCTACAAGCTAGAAGCGATTGGGGTCCTACTTTTAGCCTCCTTAAAAAAAACAATTATTAACCAAGAATTTTGTATCCAATGAAACTAAGCTTCATAAATGAAGGAGAGATACAGTCTTTTCCAGACAAACAAATCCTGAGAGAATTTGCCACTACCAAGCCAGCACTACAAGAACTGCTGAAATGAGCTGTAAATCTTGAAACAAATCCTTGAAATACACCAAAATAGAACCTCCTTAAAGCATAAATCTCATAGGACCTATATAACAATAACACTATACTATACTATACCATACTATACTATAAAAAACAAAAAATACAAGGTATTCAGGCAAAAAAATAGCACAGTGAATAGAATAGCACCTCACATCTCAATAGTAACAGTGAATGTAAATGGCCTAAATGCTCCACTTAAAAGATATGAAATAGTAGAATGGATAAGAATTCACCAACCAAGTTTCTGCTGTCTTCAGGAGACTCATCTAACACACAAGGACTCACATAAACTTAAGGTAAAGGGGTAGAAAGGGTTTTCCATGCAAATGGACACTAAAAGTGAGCAGGAGTAGCTATTTTTGTTTGTTTGTTTGTTTTGTTTTGAGATAGAGTCTCACTCTGTCACCCAGGCTGGAGTGCAGTGGCGCAATCTTGGCTCACTGCAAGCTCCACCTCCCATATTCACGCCATTCTCCTGCCTCAGCCTCCCAAGTAGCTGGGACTACAGGCCCCTGCCACCACACCCGGCTATTTTTTTTTGTATTTTTAGTAGAGATGGGGTTTCACTGTGTTAGCCAGGATGGTCTTGAGTGATCCACCCATCTTGGCCTCTGAAAGTGCTGGGATTACAGGCGTGAGCCACTGCGCCCAGCCAGGAGTAGCTATTCTTACATCAGAAAAAAAAAAAAAAAGAAGAAGAAAGAAACTTTAAAGCAACAGAAGTTAAAAAAGACAAAGAAGGACATTATATAATGATAAAAGGACTAGTCCAACAGGAAGATATCACAATCCTAAACATATATGCACCTAACACTGGAGCTCCCAAATTTGTAAAACAATTACTACTAGATGTAAGAAATGAGATAGATGTCAACACAATAATAGTGGGGGACTTTAATACTCCACTGACAGCACTAGAGAGGTCATCAGGACAGAAAGTCAACAAAGAAACAATGGACTATACCCTACAACAAACGGAACTAACAGATATTTATAAAACATTCTACCCAACAACTGCAGAACATACATTCTGTTCATCAGCACATGGAACATTCTCCAGGATAGACTATATGATAGGCCACAAAACAAGTCTCAGTAAATTTAAGAAAATTGAAATTATATCAAGTACTCTCTCAGACCACAGTGGAATAAAATTGGAAATCAATTCCAAAAAGAACCCTCAGAACCAGGCAAATACATGGAAATTAAATAGCGTGCTCCTGAATGATTGTTGGGTCAACAGTGAAATGAAGAGGAAATTTAAAAATTATTTGTACTGAATGATATTAGTGGCACAACCTATCAAAACCCCTGGGATACAGCAAAAGTGGTGCAAAGAGAAAATTTCCTAGCAATAAACACCTACATCAAAAAATCTGAAAGCACACAAATAGACAATCTAAGGTCACACCTTACAGAACTGGAGAAACAAGGACAATCCAAACCCAAACCCAGCAGAGCAAAAGAGATAGCAAAGATCAGAGCAGAACTAAATGAAACTGAAACAAACAAACAAAAAATATACAAAAGGTAAATGAAACAAAAGCTGGTTCTTTGAAAGATAAATAAAATTGATAGACCATTAGCAAGATTAACCAAGAAAAGAAGAGAGAACATCCAAATAAGCTCAATTAGAAAAGACATGAGAGATATTACAACTGATACCACAGAAATACAAAAGATTATTCAAGGCTACTATGAGCACCTTTACATGCATAAACTAGAAAACCTAGAGGAGATGAATAAATTTCTGGAAACATACAACCCTTCTAGATTAAATCAGGAAGATATAGAATCTCTGAACAGAGAAGTAACAAGCAGTGAGATAGAAATGGTAATTTAAAAAATGCCAACAACAACAAGAAAGTCAAGGACCAGATGGATTCACCACTGAATTCTATCAGACATTCAAAGAATAATTGGTACCAATCCTATTGACACTATTCCAAAACAGAGAAAGAGGGAATCCTCCCTAAATCATTCCATGAAGCTAGCATCACCCTAATACCAAAACCAGGCAAGGACATAACAAAAAAAGAAAACTACAGACCAATACCCCTGATGAACATAGATGCAAAAATCCTCAACAAAATACTAGTGAACCAAATCCAACAGCATATCAAAAAGATTAGCCACCATGATACCAGGGATGCAGGGATGGCTTAACATACATAAGTCAATAAATGTGATATGCATAAATAGAATTAAAAACAAAAATCACACGATCATCTCAATAGATGCAGAAAAAGCATTTGACAAAATCCAGCACCCTTTATGATTAAAACCTTCAGCAAAATCAGCATAGAAGGGACATAGCCTAAAGTAATAAAAGCCATCTATGAAAGACCCACAGCCAACATTATACTCAATGGGGAAAAGTTGTAAGCATTCCCCCTGAGAACTGGAACAAGACAAGGATGTCCACTCTAACCACTTCTGTTCAACATAGTATTGGAATTTCTAGCCAGAACAATCAGACAAGAGAAAGAAATAAAAGGCATCTAATGGTAAAAAGGAAGTCAAACTGTCGCTGTTTGTGGATTATATGATCATATACCTAGAAGACTCATCCAAAAAGCTCCTACAATGGGTAAGTGAATTCAGCAAAGTTTCAGGATACAAAATTAATGTACAGAAGTCAGTAGCTCTGCTATACACCAACAGTGACCAGGCTGAGAATCACATCAAGAACTCAACCCCTTTCACAATAACTGCAAAAGAAAAATAAAATAAAATACTTATGAATATACCTAACCAAGGATGTGAAAGACCTCTACAAGGAAAACTACAAAACACTGCTGAAAGAAATCATAGATGACACAAACAAATGAAAACACATCCCATGCTCATGGATGGGTAGAATCAATATTGCAAAAATGATCATACTGCCAAAAGCAATCTATAAATTCAATGCAATTCTCAGCAAAATATCACCATCATTCTTCAGAGAACTAGAAAAAACAATTCTAAAATTCAAATGGAACCAAAAAAGATCCCGCATAGCCAAAGCAAGACTAAGCAAAAAGAAAAAATCTGGAAGCATCACATTACTCAACTTCAAGCCATCCTATAAGGCCATAGTCACCAAAACAGCATGGTACTGCTATAAAAATTGGCACATAGACCAATGGAAGAGAATAGAGAATCCAGAAATAAACCCAAATACTTACAGCTAACTGATCTTCAACAAAGCAAACAAAAACATAACGTCGGGGAAAGGACACCCTATTCAACAAACGGTGCACGGATAATTGGCAAGACACTTGTAGAAGAATAGAACTGGAACCTCATCTCTCACCTTATACAAAAATCAACTCAAGATGGATCAGAGACTTAAATCTAAGGCCTGAAACCATAAGGATTCTAGAAGATGACATCAGAAAAACCCATCTAGACATTGACTTAGGCAAAGAATTCATGACCAAGAACCCAAAAGCAAATGTAACAAAAAGATAAATAGATGGGACTTAATTAAACTAAAAAGCTTCTGCACAGCAAAAGAAATAATCAGCAGAGTAAACAGACAACCCATAGAGTGGGAGAAAATCTTCGCAATCTATACATCTGACAAAGGACTAATATCCAGAATCTACAAGGTACACAAACAAATTAACAAGAAAAAAACAAATGATCCCATCAAAAAGTGGGCTAAGGACATGAATAGACAATTCTCAAAAGAAGATAAACAAGTGGCCATCAAACATATGAAAAAATGCTCAACATCATTAATGATCAGGGAAATGCAAATCAAAACCAAAATGCTATACCACCTTACTCCTGTAAGAATGGCCATAATAAAAAAAATTAAAAAAAATAATAGATGTTGGCATGGATGTAGTGAAAAGGGAACACTTCTACACTGCTGATGGGAATGTAAACTGGTACAACCACTATGGAAAACAGTGTGGAGCATCCTTAAAGAACTAAAAACAGATCTGCCATTTGATCCAGCAATCTCACTACTAGGTATCTATCCAGAAGAAAATAAGTCATTATACGAAAAAGATACTTGCACGTGCATGTTTATAGCAGCATAATTTGCAATTGTAAAAATATGGAACCAGCCCAAACGCCCATCAATCAATGAGTAGATAAAGAAAATATGATATATATGGTATATGAAAATATATATACATATACATATATAAATTATATATCTATACACACACATACATACACATACATACACACACACACACACACACACACACACCATGGAATACTACTCAGCCATAAAAAGAAATGAAATAATAGCATTCACAGCAAACTGGATGGAATTGGAGACTATTATTCTGAGTGAAGTAACTCAGGAATGAAAAACCAAACATTGTATGTTCTCATTCACATATGGGAGCTAAGCTATGAGGACACAAAGGCATAAGAATGATACATTGGACTTTGGGGACTCAGGGAAAGGATGGGGGGTGACGAGGGATGAAAGACTATACATTGGGTACAGTGTACACTGCTCGGGTGATGGGTGCACCAAAACCTCAGAAATCACCACTAAAGAACTTATTCATGTAACCAAACACCACCTGTTCCCCCAAAAACCAATTGAAATAAAAAAATAAAAATTGAAAAAAATAAAGAGAAATGTGTGGACATAAGAGAAGGGATAAGGGCTTAACACAGATATCATATTTGTAAAATTGTGATGTTTTCTATTGTCTGCTTTGTGCAGGGCTGCGATGATAACACTGCGGTTTTATACCATTTAAATTAAGTTTTCAACTCAACTCCTTAGACAGAAGCTTCCTCCAAACCATTCAGTGTGCTGTTAAGATTGCACAGAGATTTCCATAGTGACGTGGTAACTATTACTTGCCAGTCACTGAATATGTGTGAACACATGTTAATCCTGAGATAATTTCTTTCTGTTCTTTTTCTCGGTCTGTTGGGTAAGGTGTCACTCGTGGGCCTGGCGGTTACATAGGTCTCATAAGCAGTAATGCAGAAATTGAAGGCAGTTGGACATAGAGTTCTCTTTCCTGGTGGGAGAAGTCACTTAAATAATAGGTTGATTCAAAGATTTTCTTTTCTCTGGTGTCCGTGGAGGCAGAAATGGAAAAATCAACTCCACATTCCTCTTCTAGCCCAAAAAGACAATAACCAAAGCACTGTGGTCAAAACTAGTGATACATTAAAAATAATTATTTTTCCAAGTTGGTGACCTCACAGATAGAGGTTATATATAGTATAGTGTGTAGTTCTCAAAGTTGGTTCTTGGACCAGCACCATCGCCATCACTTGGGAACTCATTAGAAATGCAAGTTCTTGGGCCCCATCCTGGATGTACTGAATCAGAAACTCCAGGAGTGGGGTACAGCAATCTGTGTTTTAGCAAGCTGACAAGGGATTCTGATGCCTGCCTAAATTTGAGAACCAGACTTTTTACTTCAATGAATCTGGGTTGGAATGCAGCTCCATCACTTAATACATGTATAATGGTTTTGAACAAGTTACTCCCTCTCCTCACCCCCTTTTTAATTTTCATATGGTATTTTAAAACTGCACATAGTAAAATTCTAAACCACATTAAATATCTTATTGAAAAATAAAAATTAACTTTCCCCCTGCTACAATTCCCAGCCCTTTTCCCCAGAGGTAAACACTTTGAATGGATTCCTTTGTAAAAGTATTTTTCTGGTGTTAAATAGTATTATTTTAAATAATAAGCATGTAATTGCATTCCTTGATTTATTAGACTGATATATAGTCTGTTACTGTCCCACTCTGAAAGGTGAGGAATTTGGCTCATACCAGCTGATATCACCTGATTTTGTTAAATTATTGTTTTTACATAATCTAGATTTATGCAATTTTATTTTGTAACTAAAATTGTCTTTGGCTTTGCTTTTAGATTAATTTTAAGATATTAAAACAAAATAGCACTTGCAGTATTAGGTTTATGTGACTATTTTTCACTACAGGGAGTTCTTCCTATAGAAATGTCCATGCTACCAAACTTGAGAGGATTTTACAAGCATCAAATTTCAGTGCTTCTTTCAGGTTACAGTCAATTGCCATTGCTTCTTCTATCTCAAGTTTTCATGTATAATATTCTTTTTTTTTTGTTAGATTAACTTTTGTAAAGCAGTTTTCATACAGATGTATGCAAATTATCTGCATTTTTGCGTGTCTGAAAATGTATTTTGTTCTTACACTTGTAGTATGGCTAAGCATAAATTATAGGTTCCTAATCACTTTCCCTCAGAATTTTAAATGCTTAATTCCTGTTTCTTAAAGTTATTTTAATTTTTTTTTAGTCTTGGAATTCTGAAATTATGATAATTCATTTCCCTCACTACTGTTTCTGCCATCCAATTCCTGTCCCAGAGGTAACTGCTACCCCTCTCATATGTATTCTTCCAGAGTTATTGTATACACTACTAAACACATATGTAGTAGCAAATAATATCTTCTATACCCTTCCCCATTTTTAACTTTTTTTTACAAATGGCAGTGTGCTTTCTTTTACTTAGCATTATGTTTTGATGATTTTTTTCAGATCACCACCTAAACGACTTCCACATTATTTTTATAGCTGTATAGTATTGCTTTGTATGGATGTACCTTAATTTATTTAACCGATGCCTCTTTGAATGTTTTGAGTGTTTCCAATCATTTGTAAACACAAAAAATGCACAACAAATAAGGGAGTATAAATGTCCATATGATAAATTCCCCAAAGTCGTGCTGTTGGCTCAGTAGGAATGCAAATTTGTAATTTTGATTAATATTTCCAGGCTACCTCCATGAAAGTTTATCAGTTCATACCCTCAGCAGCAACATCATGAGAGAACGACTTTCTTCTCATCACTCCAATAGACCATGTTATCAAACTTCTCAGTATCACCAATCTGATAGAAGAACTAGTATATATTAGTATAATTTTGCTACACTTTTCTTTCATTATGAGTGAGGCTGAGTCTTTAAAATATGTTTAAAAGCCACTTCTATTTCCTTTTCGGTGAACTGTATGTTGATATTCCTTCTTATTTTTCTATTGGTTTCTTTTTTTTGGTCTTGTTTTGTAGGAAATTTTTACATTTTAAATAAATTAGCATTTTACAGTATGAATTGCAGATAATTTCCCAAGTTGATATTTGTCTTTTGGCTTTGCTTGTGGTGGTTTCTGCTAAGCAGACTTCAAACAAAAAATTAGGTTATAGATTTTCCCAGTATTTTATCTTACGGCTCCAGGATTTTTAATATTTAGAAAGACCACCCTCTCCCTAAAATTATGAAGGTATTCCATTAATTTTCAGTTTTATTTCATTTTAAAATGAAAATATTTTTTCAAGTTGGAATTTATTTTGGTATAAGATGTGATGTGTGGGTCCAATTTTATTGTTTAGATGGCTACCTAACTGCCTAACTAAAATTAAGAACAGTCCCTCTCTTCCCCATGGTTATAAACTATCACCTTTATCAGAAAGAAATGTTCATATGTAGTTGGTCTACTTCTATTGTGCCCCACTGATCATTTAAATGGTTTTTATCTCTATAACATCTTTTAATGTCCAGTAATGCTATCTCCTTCTTATTTGTGTCTATTTTCTGAGTTTTTATATATAATTTTGCCTTATTCTTTTCCAGATAAACTTTAGACTCTGCTTGTGAGTTGCGAACAAAATTTCTGTTGTTATTCTTAACAAGATCACATTACTTAGGGACACTTGACATTTTTATGATAACCAACCTACTAATCATAGAATATGGTTTGTCTTTCCATTTTTCAAACTTTCTTTTGCACTTTCTACTGGCATTTGAAAGTTTTCTATTACAACTTTGTTATGTTTATTTCTAGGTATTTTGCATGTATGTAAGACTACCTTAAATTGTGGTATTTTTTCATTTATTCTAATTGGTTATGGTTTGTAAATGGGATGATTATTTGTGTACATTAATTTTAGACCTAGTCACATGTTTGCATTCTACTATTATTTATGAATGTTTTGCAGTTAATTCTTTCATATTTCAGAAATATATCCTGAAACCAGCTCCAAATGATGGTAATAAAAACATTTTGCAATTTTTATAGTTTTAATTTAACTTTTTCCTCTGTTTTTGTGCTGTCAGTGCTCCAGAGCAATGGTAAATAATTGTAGGAATAGCAGACACTCTGGCTTTGTTTCAGACTTTAATGACAATGTTTCTAGTTCTCCATTATGGTGGGATAGATATATTTGATCTTGACTTTTAAACATTCTTGATGAAAGTTCTGGAGATGGATGGCGGTGATGGCTGCACAACATGTGAATGTGCTTATGTCACTGAAGTGTACACTTAAAAATGGTTAAAATGGTAAATCTTATATCATGTATATTTTATCACAATAAAAAAGTAGCCAAGAAAAAATAATTCTCGATGGAGGTTGACTTTCACCAAATGTCTTTTCAGCACCTATACAGATGACAATATTACATTTTCCTTATTTTTTTTTAACAAGAGGCAATATAGCACTGTGGAGAAGTGCACAGGCTCTAAGTTGCCTTGCCTATGTTCAAATCGTAGCTCTGCTACTCTTTAGCTCTGTCACCTTGAGGAGGCCACTTAAGGTTCTTATGCCTCTGTTTCCTTCTCTGTAACTCATAATAATAATAGTGCCTATCTTATAGGTCTTCACTGAGGATTAAGTGAATTTATATATATATATGTGCATATATATTGTACATATTATATATATAGAGAGAGAGCACTTAGAACAAAAGCTAGCACATAGGAAATATTACATGAGTTAATACGGTAGATTATAAAACCTTCATTGGCAATGGAGAATTGTCCTGCTGAATATCATATATCCATATTTCATTTAGAATTTTTCATTACTAAATCAGATGTGATATTAGTATCTAGTTTTCTTTCTTGCATAATCTTTGTTGGGCTTTGATATCAACATTGGCTTAGTTTATAAAAAGAATATGGGAAGTTTTCTTGCTTTTTTATGCAGTGAGGCATTTAAATCGTGTTTAAGTTATCTGTTCTTTAGATATGTTATTCCTCTGTAAAGTCATCTAAGCCTAGTGCTTAGTTGACAGCTTCCTCAATTTTTTCTACTTAGATTTTGTGTAAGTCCTGGTGTCAGTTTAGAGTAAACGATATTTTCTTTGAATATCATTCCTGACATCCAGTATTCACATGTAGTTTGGGGCCTTGGTCAGGTGGCCTTGTCTGTGAGGAACCCTCCCTTTGCCAAATGAGGGGAGATTTACTTGGGTGGTGGAGTAATTTAGTTATTTTCCTGCTGGGAGGCAATGCCTTGGTTGGGTTTATTTTCTCCACATCTGTTTTGGGAATCTGGATTTCTCTCATACTCTATTTTGCATTTCTCTTAGACCTCTATACCCAAATCAGGGGCTCAGGACAGACAGGGTGTTCCTTTATTCAGACTTCAGTTCTTAGTGTTGGCTGGTGATATGGTTTGGCTCTGTGTCCCTACCCAAATATCATCTTGAATTGTAACTCCCACAATTCCCATGTACCGTGGGAGGGACCCAGTGGGAGGTAATTGAATCATGGAGGCAGTTCTTTCTCATGCTGTTCTCGCAATAGTGAATAAGTCTCACGAGATCTGTTGGTTTTAAAAAGAGGAGTTCCCCTGCACAAACTCTCTTTTTGCCTGCTGCCATCCATGTAAGATGTGACTTGCTCCTCCTTGGCTTCCACCATGATTGTGAGGCCTCCCAAGCCACGTGGAACTGTAAGTCAATTAAACCTCTTTCTTTTGTAAATTGCCCAGTCTCGGGTATGTCTTTGTCAGCAGCGTGAAAACTTGACTAATACAGTTGGCTAGGTGTCAGAAATCTCTGAGATCTCTTTCCTGTGTTGTCCGCATTCTGGAGGGCACCCAGCTGGCCTGGCTGTTCTGAATGCAGCACCATCATTGACCAGCTCTATTCTTACTTCTTGGCCCACACCTGCTCTTTGTGGGTGCCCCCTCTGGGTTTGAGTTCCTCTGGCTCTCTCTTATAAAGAGCTACTTCTACCCCTAGTGTTTTGGGCTATGGCTATCCCTGCTTAGTTTTCTCCCTTTGTCTGTTTCTAAATGATTTAAATTTTCTAGCATTTCCTCAGAGTTTCTGGGCTACTTTTGGTTTCTTCTCTTGTTTATATCACAGGTATGCCCTCCTCCTTGAAATACATTCCTTTTCCTGTTATCTTTAGGATAACAGGCCATAATAATTTTAGGTAACACTTACAATATGCTGCTTATCCTTCTAAGCCTTAGCAGTCTTAGCCTTCCAAGTGGTTGGATAGGCATTAACTAATTTAATCCTCATAAAACCCTATGAGGGAGAAATTATTGTTATCCCTATTTTATAGATGAATAAACTGAGGTAGGGAAAGAGTAAGCAAATAGCTGGGAAATTGTACTATGAACTTGGGCATTGGAGCACCTAAGTCCCTACTTTTAGCCACCATGCTGTACTGTGTCTTACTATCAAAAAGTTACAAGTTTTTGTCTCTTATACTCATGGGATGTCAGTTTACCTATCTGCAAAATTGGATTAGTAATATCTACTTCCTAGGTCTGTTGCAGGAATCAAATGTTTGGCATAGCGTGATATACTCCATAAAATTTAGCCCTTTTTCTTTGATTTGACTTCGACTCAGAGTCACTGTAGACTTAGAATTCCTAGGCTCTTTTATCCCCCATGGTAGACCTTTCTCGCTGAAATGTGAATATTCAATCATTTGAACAGCATTTTCATTAATATCATGTGATCACATGTATCATCCCTCAATTTCACGATCCTCGCTGATATCAATGGTATATTTAGCTCCAACCTTCTCACTCTGCCATAATGTGTTTACATATTTCCTTATTTAGTTTTAGCACTTTATATTTCTATGTGTTTTCATTACATTTTATCTTTAATGATTTTTTCCTTCCAAAAATCAATGAGGTAATTTCTTCAAGATATAGCAGCGCTCTTTATTAGACTTTCAATGTGCAATGAGAAGAGCACTGAGATCCCTTCTGGTGTTTGAAAACATGTCCATTTCACTGACAGACCCCTTCCTTGTTGGAGAAAATCACACATACTGTGTGTCTGTCTCTTTAATTTACACCTAGGGTACTCAAGGAGCTGGGAAGAAGGTCATCTGGATAAACTAAACTGATCAGAGAGATTTCAAGTCTTCTGGCTGCTTGCCTATGAAAAAGGTGAGTACCACCCTGCACTTAGACTCTGCAGGACTGTTGAGGAATAAAAAAGTGAGTACTTACTCCTCTTTTCCCGTCCAGGGCCATTTTGAGACCAGTGTCCCACTCAGTGTTTCTCAATCCTAGTTGCACAACAGTATCCCCAGGAGTTTTAAAAAATCCTGATATTCAGGAACATCAACATTGAATTCCTGAAATGAATCTCACTTGGTGGTATATTATTCCTACAATATATGTCTGAAATATATTTCTACTAATTAAAAATTTTAACATTGAAAAAAAATCCCAATATTCAAAGCCAGGTCAATTAAATCGGAATCTGTGAGGTTGGGCTACAGGCATTAGTATTTTATTTTTTGTAGCTCTCAGGTGATTCAACTGTGCCGTGAAGGTTGAGAATCACTACTCTTAACTCCTTGGTTCTGTCGAATTTAGTATGACGTTAAGATGCTACAGGAAAGTATTAGCACTGATGACTAATAGGTGGGGGAAAAAGCAATTTGCAAATCTGAATATTTCTCAGTACCCACCTGCTAAGGACAGAGGGATAGGGAATTATGTCTCTTCATCATGCCTTCTAGTTGGAGGGCAATCTGGCAGCTTTAAAAATCTTTGTTTTAAATAAGGTCATTCAGAGTGCAAATGCATTAGCAGTAATTTTGGGAAAAATAATCTTTATTTCAACATGTTATTTTCTGAACTTTTCAACACTTGCTCACTTTATGTTGTTTCAGCTGCCTTGACCTTATTTCTTGTTTGGGGTGGCCTTTTCCAGGCGCCTTTTCTTTCATCAGGGAGTGGAGGCCTGCTCACAAATCTGGCCCCAAATGTCTCTTATCTCCAATACCTGCCTTGGGCTGTGCTTGTAGGTTCATCTGTGAATACAAGTCTAGCAGACTTCCCAAGTTTTGAGAAAATTCTGTGTATGCCATGTATCATTCAATATGAGAGCTCAGGTGCACCCAGGGCCAATGTTTGTGTTCTATTTTGAACGGTAATGCCTCTATATCACATATTTTGAGGTAAACCATACTGCTTTTCAGCTGTAATGATTTGCTTTCTAAATATTTCTCAAATCCATCTCTTCCTCCTTATCTCTGAAGCAGGCCCACATGATCTCAAACCTAGATTATTATAAGTCTCCTGAATGATCTTTCTTAAATTGGAGTCATCTAAGATGTTGGCAGGGTGGTTGGTTTCAAATGGAAATCTGTGTCTATTGTTCTTCCCATGCTTAAAATTAACCTTCTAACAGATGGCCTCCAAAGATATCCAAGTGTTTTAACATGTCGCTCAAGGCCCTGTGTTATCTCCCTTCGTCTACATCTCTACCTTCATTTCTTCTCACTTCTCACCTTGTACTTCATGCTTGGATCTCAGGGCAATTTACCCCACCTAGCCTTACCTTTGTCCTTTCTGTCTGCAGTGACTTTGCCTAACAAACCTCTGCCTTTACAGATTCACTCAAGTGTTACTACCTCTCTCTGGCACCCTCACAAGAGTAATTACTTCTCTGTGTTCCTAAAACATACTGGACATATTTTGACAACGACATTTACCAGATTGTTTTATACTGATTTCTTTGTGAATCTGACTTTCCTCTCTTAGTGAGTTATCTCCTTGAAGCAAGGAATTATGCCTTACTCATTTTATTTCCATAGTGCCTGAAGGTAGGTACTCAAAAAAATTTGTTGACTTAATCACTAAAAGCATAGATATAAATTTTACATTTTATGTATACAATTAAAATGTTGTGTCTCCTGTTTGAGGCCCCGGGGAAGTCATTTTTCTCAGGTCTTAATAGGAAGAAAAGCTGAGCTACTCCTGTGAGATAAATTTGTCTTTATCTTATGCATAATAACATCATATAGTTGATCATAACCTTCATCAGACTTCAGAGTCTTTTCTCTGCCTAGGTGTAAGCTCCTTGAAGGCAGGAACCATATCCCTCCTGATCACTACCATATTTTCACCCCTAGCTCAGTGCCTGTTACAGAGAGGATATTTGATAAGTATATAGAAATAATAAATTTCATCTCAAATTACAAACCATAGTATACAATAGGGGAGGCCAAGAAAGTGACCATCTTAGGTTGGGTTCCCAAGAAGCAGAGCCCGAGGCAAGGCTTCATGTAAAAGTGATTTAGTAGAAACTGTTTCTAGGAACAACCACCAAAGAAGCAGGACAAGGAAGGGAAGGAGGTCAAGCAAGTGTATGCTATCAAGTAATATACCACAGGCAAGGTTCTGGAAACAGTGTAGATACACTTCAGAGTTTTCTATCCAGTGAGCAAGGGAGCTGGAGTATATTTGTTCTCTCCACTTAGTCAGACATGAGTTAGAGGGCTGTGGATGAGGGATATAAATTCTCAGGCATTTCTGGGTTTCCATGCACGCAGGCAGAGCAGGTTATGACAGCCGGAGGGCTGCTGGCCAACAAAAGACACACAGGTGCTGGCTGTTGAGAGGAAAAGCACGCCCACCAGGAGCAGGTGTGCATGAAAATGGTATGAGCACCGCACTGTGAACACATGCTGTAGTGATTATTATCTAAATCTAGACATGGAAATTTCCTCCAGGACTCTGGATTTCTCAGACCATGCAGGGATCATTCATAGACCACTCCTGAAAAATCAAATGACCTTGACTCTCCCTGAAGCACGAAAAGTAGAAGGGAAGGGGCCAAAGTTCAGTGAAAGCATTTTGAATATGGGAAAGTTGTCACATTTCCCTCAGTTATGAAAATCAGGCCCTTCAGTTGGGAGTCATGGAATCACAAGAGTTCCCAAGATAGCTAAGCTCATGTTTTAAAGCAAAGGATTCACCTGCTCTCCCATAGAGTAAAAACCCCTGGCTTAGAGCACGGATACCATGTGGTATAAATAATCTCTGTTAGCAAGCCATTGAGTATATGAAAATCTAATAACTTTACTCGTTACCGTCAGTTTTACTTTCTAGGGCATATGAATCACTTGGTCATTATGTTAAAATGCAGATTCTGATTTAGCAGGTCCTGAGTGGAACCTGAGATTTTATATTGCTACATGCTTCCAGGTGATACTGATATTGCTGGTCCAAGGATCACACTTGGAGTAGCAAGGTTCTGAGGCACAGTTAAAAATGAAAATACAACACAACAAAACCCACCACTAAATATGTGACTTGATGTTTAAAAAGAAAGAAAACTGAAGGAGGCTGCCACCACCTCTTTTTTAGTTTTATTCAGTTTTGCAGATAGAGCTGATATTCTTGTTTCCCAGAAGAACTTTAAAAAAAGAAGTTCTCAGGGGACCAGTAATATATGGAGTTAAAATCCACTTAGTGCACCATTTGCTAATCTGTCCCCTTCCCAAATGGACAGAGAGTTAGTAAGGTTATAATTTTAGCAAATTGTGTTTTATAGTCTCCACGTTACCCATCTACAAGGCCTCAGAGATAGTAATGATGCAAAAGAAGCCTTGAGGTTTGCCTTCTTCAATGTGGGTAAAGGCTCATGTGGATGAAGCTTATGTGGATTGGACTTCAGGCTATTTTCATAGGAGCTACTTTGCTTTCTGACTCGGATACCAGAGAATAAATTCTGCATCATGGTGGCGACAATTGTAGGGTGTGCCTGGGTTGATAGGTGCTCATTATAATGGATAATTAAGTCTAAAGGCAGGAAAGCTAACCATATGCCACATATTATTCCTAGTTCCTCTAAAGTCTGCCACTCCTAAGGCCACTTGCAGGCTTTTGTCTCTTTTCCATAAACATTGATCACAGTGGGTTGAGCCAAAGCTATTGTACATGGAGAGGACAGATATGCCTATTTTTCCCAGAGGTTCTTCTCAGAAACAGGCTTATGTAGAGAACAGAAGGGCATTGAAGCCACCTGAAGTGGGGAGAGATAAAGAGATCAGACCATGACTCATAGATTTGGACAGATAAGCCTAATTGGTTGGGGAGTTTGCTGGATTTTCTGTGTCAACTTGTCCCAGCACTATTGCCATCTAAGGCTGGGAACTATATTTCCCAGAAAATTCTTTCCTGTGCAATTCTGGATTGAATTTTGCCGATGACAGGTATTTTTGTAAAATTTGGAAGGTGGAGATACAAGGTATAATTGTAGAGCTAACATACAGCAGCTTTGTGAAATGCAGTGGGTTTTGCTGATTCAGCGGCTTCAAAGATCTCTCTTCAAGCTCCTATTTTGGTGGCCAGAATAGTGGCTTCTTGGATTTCCTCACTTTCTGCTTCTTGGCCCAGTTCAATGCTTCTGGTGAAGTCCTTAAACCTTCCATCCTCTGGCTACAGCCCCTTCCGTACCTTCCCTCCTCCAACTTCTCCCATGTTCATATGAGTCCTGATTTTTATGTTAAACTTCTTACTTGTAATAATGTGGTGCTGCTGTTTTCCTGACTAAACCCATATGGGCACAGGAGTTCTTAAATTTATTGGATTTCTAGTGGATTAGCAAGCTATTTAAATGTTTTGATGAACTTGTGACAAATGTGGGGAAGAGCACTCATTCACAAGTTTATCAAAACATTTAAATAGCTTTCTAGTCTTCCAGAAATCCAATCAATTTGACAACTCTTGTGCCTATAGAGGTTTAGGGCCAGAAGTGTCACAGATTGCGTTCCTGGAGAAGCAGACCCTGAGATGGAGTTTAGTAGGCAGGTTGTTAAAGAGTGTCTGTGGGATCAACACTTGTGGAAGGGAGGGAAAGGAAGCAATGTGGGTAAAAGAGAAGTTAACTGCAATGCAGGCCAGGGGAAGCTGTGGCAAACTCCATGAGGAGGTCTGGAGGATATAGGGTTTGTCATGGTTGTCCCAGTTATGGCCAGGCTTCAATAGTCCAGCACTAATCAGTCATTGGATATAGGCCACTGCGGAAAGGAGCATGAACTTGGGCAAGGGGGCTCTCTTCTTGTGAAGCATGACCTGCAGGGGCTGCCAGCCAAAGGCTAGTATGATAGTGCTCCCAGGAGCTGGGGCAATGAGTGCTTCTTTGAAGGAGAATCTGAATGACATGTCTTAGGTTCACCCCAAGAAGTAAGTTACGCTGAGTTTTAAATCAGTGTTGGAGCTGGCGTTGGGAGTGAGGAAAGGAGAATGACAGTTGTGGTAGAGGGAGCAACATGCTTAAAGGCTTGACATTTCAAAAAGCAAAGAGTCCCATCTGACTAAAGCATGAGCTGAAAGAGATTTAGGCACATTCCAGAAAGACAAAACATGATTCTTGGAAAATCAGGATCTGGATCCAGATGTTGAGCACGTCTGTGGTCTGCTTGTTTCTGGGTCACTGGAGTAAAAGTTAAGTCTTTCTGGAGGCCAACCCAGACCATCAGTCCCACCTTTGTCAACTCCAAGCTTGCTACATCATGTCACATTTCCAAGTTCTCTCAACCATGGAGTGTAGTAGACACAGGGCCACTATCCTTGGTGAATTCCTCCAAATTCAGTGTATTTCTTCATCTTCCCAATTAGCCGCCTGTCTCTGACCCCGTGCTTCCTAACGAGGACCACCCCAGAATGTGGCTCTTGCGTCGCAGTTCCTCAGTGTTTTCTGGACTTCCTTGTTTCATCATAAGCAGGCTCCTTTTCTGTCTCTTATACTTTCCTTCAGCTTTTGCTGACAACCACACTTTCTTTTAATTAAGGATATTTTCCCTTGATGCAGTGCAAGAGTTCTCACTCCCTTGCTTGGTCTAAGCCTCTCCTAGTCTCATTTTATCTCACTCATTTCCTTAGACACAAAGATGTGTCATGTAGTGGAAAGAACATGGACTTTGGATTCAGATGGACCTGGACCAGAATCCCAGGAGACTAACTTTCTACTGATGTGATCTTGGGCAATTTCTTTAACTTCTCTGAGTTTCAGTTTACTTATTTGTAAAATAGGGAGGGATATTACAAATATGACATAATACATGATGAGTTAATGTCCCTTTCCCTTTATAACCTGGAGTTTTAGAAACTGACCCTGAACTTGGGCTAGATGAGGATGGGCTCTCCTTTTCTTGAGAGCTATTGGCCCTGTTGCTTTTGTCTGGCTAGTTTTCCTTCTCTCAATGGCCATCAACAGAGCACAGCTCACTTTCTCTGTTGAAGTTCATATTACCAGCTTTCTGACATTAATCCTAGCTGCATCACTCAGTTGGCTTTATTCTCCAGTCCAGTTCTGCTAACAGAATTACTTTAGGCATTTCCTAATCTTCATGTGTAATCAGTAACTCTAGACATAAGCAATGCTAACTCTCCAAATGAGACATGTACTACCCAAGTAGCACTTCAAGTCTTGTGAAGGAGAGAGAACATGTTTGTATTCTATGACCAGATAGGCCATGATGGTTCTAATTGGCCCTCCTGAGTGTTCTTGCCAGCTAATGTTCTTCAGAGTACTGCGAAATTACAGTCTAATTGAATTTCCCCTCTGATCTGTTTACAGATTTTTATAAATGCAGTCTGGACAGATCAATGTTAATAGCTGCTGGTGCTTTGAAGCTAGACAAGTGGGAAAAACAAACTGGAGCTTTACTTTTCATGGGTATTGTTTAGATTTCCTTGGCACCTTTCAGAGGATGCTGAAGTTGCAATTGAATCTTACTTCTTGCTGCTTTTATTAGTCATGGATTTCCAGAGAAACAGAACCAAGAGGTGATTGATTGATTGATTGACTATATGGAATTGACTCATGTGATTATGGAGACTGAGAAGTCCCAAGATCTGTAGGCAGCAAGCTGGAGACCCAGGAGAGTCCACAGTGTAAGTTCTAGTTCAAAAGCTAGCAGGTTCAAGACTCAAGAGGAGTTGATTTTTCAGTTTAAGTCCAAAGGCAGGAAAAGACCAATGTCCCAGCTGAAGTTGCTGGGAAATTTCTTCTTACTCTGACTTTTTTTTTTTTTTATGTGACTTATTATTCTTTATTATCTACTTACTGAAATTCTTTATTACTTCCATAAGATACCTTACCCTGATGTCGAAAGTAGTAACTGATCCCGAACTAAACTATGCTGTGACACAGTTTGGCACTATTTAAGTTGTTATTTTATGTGACATGCAGATAGAGTTTTATTTTATTTTATTTATTTATTTTTTTAATTATTTTTTATTATTATACTTTAAGTTCTAGGGTACATGTGCATAACGTGCAGGTTTGTTACATATGTATACTTGTGCCATGTTGCTGTGCTGCACCCATCAACTCGTCAGCACCCATCAACTCGTCATTTACATCAGGCTTACTCTGACTTTTCGTTCTATTCAGGTCTTCAACTGCTTGAATGAGGCCCACTCACGTTAGAAAGAGCAATCTGCCTTTCTCAGCCTACTGATTAAGACAATCTTATCCAAAAGCACCCTCACAGGCATATCCAGAATAATGTTTAACAAAATGTCTGGGTACCCTATGGCCCAGTCAAGTTGACACAAAATTAATTATCACACTGCTTCACTCCCACCCCAGTAGTGGCAATTGCTTAAGGAAATTTTCTCCCATGAGAGAAAGCCTTTCCTCTAAGTTGCGGGTGAGTTAAAAGTAAGCCTACCTTTAAAATGTTCTTTGCTAATTAGAATTGAACCAGCAACATCATTTGCACAATCACTTCTGTTAGCATGAATGACTAATGCTTACCAACAGACAGGCAGCTTTGACTCCCCACCAGTTGTTTTTTTCCTGTTTGTATGTCTACTGTGAAGACTGCATATTGGGAGTGATTAGAAGTCAATTGACTAATTCTCATCAGAAATATAACCATCAATGCATCCTTTCAGATAATCTTGGTTAGGGTACTTTTAGTTGAAATTGGGAGATGTGGTAGATTACATTAATGGCTCCATTCTTCACCTCTTTCTGTATCCATGTCCTTTACTCATACCTTTGCTGTTCCTCCTATTAAAGAGACAGAGTCTCTTTCCCTACTCTTTGAATCTCGGCTCAGTCACGTGACTTGCGTTAGTCAATAGAATGAGATAGGAATTATGGTGTGCTAGTTCTGAGCTTGAGCCCCCAGAGGCTTTCTGTGTTTTTGCTAGCTCTTTTGTACTTCTGTCATCAATGTGAGAAAAATACACTCAGGACATCTCACTGGTCCCAAGAGGTAGATGAGAGATACATGAAACAGAGCTCTCCCCTAAGGTTCCTAGCCTAGTGCATTCTAGAATAGAGTCTCCAGATGACCTGCAGACATATGAGCAGACCAGTCAACTTGCAGATGCATGAGCAAGTCCAGGCAAGATCAGATGACTCATGACCTACCCTTTATTATGTAAGTTGTAATAATAAAGTGAATGTTCTTTCAAGTCACTCAGTTTTGGAGTGGTATGTTATGCAGCAATAGCTAACTGATACAAGAGTGCTATTTTATACTCTGTGCTTCAGGAGTGGGGATTTCAAGTCAGTGTGCAATGCTTAATTTTTGTTTTATATTGCTTTCCTGGATTAGACACACATTTATCATCTGCATTTTTTTGGTCAATTGTGACACTGCTGCTTGATCAACAGCTTTGTTCTCTCTCTCCCTGTGGCTGCCTCTTTCTCTTCCTCCTTCCTCTATTTTTATATTTTGAGCACAAATACTAATTTCCTATCCTCCCTTGCAGTCATGTGTTGCCATGTGATGATTTAAAGCCATGGAATATATGTCTCTGTACCAGGCCTGTATTAGTCTGTTCTCATGCTGCTATGAAGAAATACCCGAGACTGGGTAATTTATAAAGGAAAGAGGTTTAATTGACTCACAGTTCTGCATGGCTGAGGAGGACTCACGAAACTTACAATCATGGTGGAAGGCACCTCTTCACAGGGCTGCAGGAGAGAGAATGAATGCCGAGCAAAGGGGGAAGCCCCTTATGAAACCATCAGATCTCATGATAACTCACTATCACGAGAACAGCATGAAGGAAACCACCCCCATTATTCAAGTATCCCCACCTTGGCCAGCCCTTGACATATGGGGATTATTACATTTCAAGGTGAGATTTGGGTGGGGACACAGAGCCAAATTATATCAAGGTCTGATCATCAAAACCTCCTCTCTCTCTCTCTCTCCCTCTTCACATCCCCACCCCTTGTCTACTGGCTGGATGTTGATATTCAAGGACCTTAAAAGCCATATGTAAATCTGTCAGAGTCTATATCATCCTGGTTTCTGAATGACTGCAGGAGTAGTGCCCCCTTCTGCCTAGGAGGAACAACCATATTGGGCTGCTGTGTCAATGAGAACTAAATTTTAGGACGTTATACCATTGAAATGTTAAGATTCATTTGTTAGACAGCTACCTTTATTCATACGCCAGTTAAATAGGTATGCTCAGGAAAACTTGCACTTTTGCTTTTATCTCCCTCTTCTCCACTCCCTTGTTAGTATGTTATACATGAATTTTAGATCTTATTCAATATATTGATGTCCAATATGCTGATGGAAAAGGATGGGCATGAAATACTTAGTTTTGAAATCTTGAATCATACCCAGATACTACCCCACTTATGTGCTGGGTATGTACTGAGTCCTAAATGTTGTAATATATCAAGAGCTTGTGAACAGAAGGTAAGTAGAGACCTCAGAGAACAAGCATTTCTGAATTAGGAGGTGGTCAGTAAGATGACCCTAATAATTATGTTGTTCTGGGATTGGCAAAAGGGTGAGGCCAAGGGATTTTGAAACATGACAGTATGAAAACATAGAGTTTTGTTCAAGATGTATTCCTTGTGAGTGAGGTTGCTAAAACTCCTGATTTTGATCCCATGGTAAGTACAATAAGCCAATATCAATGCACTTTCCTAAGTTATTGAACCAGCCTGTATTTTCTTTTCTCTCTACCTCTGCAAGATCTCAGTGTGCTTCTCAAAGGGGATTCTGTTTCCAGTTAAATACAGCCGACTTGACATTCACTGCATTGTCACAAACAGGTGTATTTGGAAGATAAGCCCAGTAATATTTCATTTTTCTCTCTCCTGTTTGGATGCTGCCCTTCAATGAAAATGGAAAACTTCCTCTGTTAACAAAAGGCCTGTATTTCCTTGCCTTCCCCTCTGCATTAGAAAACACCAGATGTGTGTGAGGCAGCGGGAGGTCCAGTGCAGTTCTAGGATGGCTAGTTATTAGAAAACAGTGAAAAGGAGTCTGAAAACCCAGCTTCCCAAATAATCCCAAACAAAACCTTTGTTTTCTTAACTACAAAGCTAATTTCTTACCAAATATAGTAGCAGCTATTTCCAATTAGAACTACAAACTAGAATCTTCAAAACTAAGTTTTGTGTGTATATGTTGGAGATAGTATAGTGGGTATCTTGTCTATTTTCTGTTGCTATGACAGAATACCACAGACCAAGTAATCTATAAAGAAAAGAAGCTTATTTGGCTCACAGTTCTGGAAGCTCCCCTTTATAACAAAGTCACTCCCTCAATAAATCATCCACTCCCTCAATAAAGACATTAATCCATTCACAAGGGTGGAGCCCCCATGACCTAATTATCTCTTAAAGGCCCCACCCTCTCATCACTGCTGCTTTGGGTATTAAGTTCCCAACACTTTGAAACTTTGAACTTAGGGAGATATATTCAAACCGTAACAAGAGGTCACCATGATTTTTTAATTATAGTAACTGTACTCCACTGGAAATGAAAGGATGCATTTTGCTGTGTGAATTAGGGATAATGTAAATAATCTTTTCATATCACTGAAAAAATTCATACTCTTCTACTAGAACATGTATATGTGTCTATCTCTTCATACAGTGTTCTTTTTATAATAATAACACAAGTCATATTGGATTAGGGGCCTGTCCTACTTTAGTATGACTCATCTTAACTAATTATATCTGCAACAACCCTACTTCTAAATCAGGTCACATTCTGAGGTGCTGGGTTTTAAGACTTCAACATACGCATTTTTGGGGAAAGGGGTTTTGCAGTTCAACCTATAGTAGATAGTATCTATCTCAGTAGGCTACTGTGAAGATTAAATAAAATGATGTCTAAAAAATGCTTTCATGGGACTTCCATGGAGTAGTGCCATGGTTCAGAAATGTTCACTCTTATTATTATTATTGTTGAGACTTTGCATTTTGTTGACCGGAAATGGCAGAAAATACCAAATTTTAGTCATTTTAAGAAAAGTAAGCTGGTTGGCATCTGTTTCCTCAGTCTTAACTGTCCATTCTTTCTGCTACTCCAGGTCAGTGAGAATAGTCAGAGATGGTTGGAGACAGTCCTGTCTAGGGCATCGCAGTGGGAAGCTCCAGACATTCAAAAGGCTGCACTTCCATTGATTATTTATTTGAAGGAGATATACATGACATGACCATTTGAGATGAAATTCACTTCAGACTTGGTGAATTGATTTCTATTTGGCTCCCGTTGTACGTGACTTTGAGCAAATTAACCAACCACTAAAAGTCCTTCTAGGAAATCTTAATGCTGGAAAGAAACTTAAACAATAAATTTTATTTTAACAAGTTTGTTCAGGTTCACAGTCACAGCCACTCCAGACACATGAGAATCAATTTCATTTCAAGGGAAGTCTAGAGAAGGAGATTTTGTAACCTCTCTCATTGTCAGAAAATGTTAATTTTAATCTAAGTCACTCAAGCTTTGGTTTAAACACAAGTTTTTTTTGTTTGTTCCCAGTTTACAAACAGAATAACTGGTCATTGTAAATTGTATTAGTCCTCTAGGTTCATGAGTTGTGTCTTCTGTTTTGGGGGTCTCCTCTCTTTATACTACTGGCCATCTATTCACTCAGTTGTATATATATATATATACACACACACACCCCCATATATATATTCTTTCTTTCTTTCTTTTCTTTCTTTCTTTCTT
>NW_012101534.1:502686-542815 GCF_000951045.1 Mandrillus leucophaeus | reverse complement strand
CCTCCCTTCCTTCCTTCCTTCCTTCCTTCCTTCCTTCCTTCCTTCCTTCCTTCCTTCCTCTCTCTCTCTCTCTCTCATTCTTTTATTAGAGATGAGATCTTTCTCTGTTGCCCAGGCTGGAGTGCAGTGGCACAATCATGGCTCACAGCAACCTCGAGCTCCTGGGCTCAAGCAATCCTCCTGTCTCTGCCTCCTGAGTAGTGGGATTACAGGCACGCACCACCATGCCTGACTTTTGCTTTTAGTATTATTTTCCTCTCCTGACCATAGGCAATTTTTATTTGAACATTCTACCAACATGTTAATCTAAAAACTGAGCTTGGATGACTCATATGCAGTTTTTCTCCCTTCTCAGATTTGTAAGACTAGAGTAATGGCTTTTTCTCTTTTCCTTTGTGCTTATATTGATATCCAGGTACTAAAGATTCTTCTATTTTCCCCTTTTTCCATTTCCTTACCAACTCTGTAGTTAGTGCTGAAGTCCAGAGGTTGCTTGCACTCAGGAGATAGCTCCTGGCTGTCTCCAAGCTTCCCATTTCCCTACCACATTTCCCAAAGCAGGAGAAAAAGTATACCTTCTTCTGTAATCCTGGCTCCTATTATTATGAACCTGCTATATTTCTGAATTGTCACACACAAGTAAGACTTAAAAAGGCAAGATTACTCAACTTCTCTGCACCAACAAAACAAACTGGCTCAATCTTTGAGTTCAGTAATTAACCAAATATTTATTGATCATCTCTGTTGTTCTAGGCTTTGTTCTAAGTGCTGAGGAGCAGCTTGATGATGAAGAGCTACTGTCCTAGTTCCCATGTACTCATTTGTTCCACCATTAGAGCCTATGCAAATACCATTGCCTACACCAGAAATGACCTTCTTCCTTCCTCCTCCTCCTCCCTGAAAGATTATGTTACTCATCCCCTAAATTAATTTTCTTCCTGAAGTTTCTCATGAACTGGCTGTGTGGCTTAGATTATTCTAGCCACAGCTGGCCCCATTCTTTTTTTTTTTTTTTTTGAGATGGACTCTCACTCTGTCTCCTAGGCTGGAGTGCAGTGGCACGATCTCGGCTCACTGAAACCTCTGCCTCCAGGATTCAAGCAATTCTCCTACCTCAGCATCCTGAGTAGCTGGGATTACAGGTGCGCATGCCACCACACCCAGCTAATTTTTGTATTTTTATTAGAGACAGGGTTTCACCATGTTGGCCAGGCTGGTCTCAAACTCGTGACCTCAGGTAATCCACCCACCTCGGCTCCCAAAGTGCTGGGATTACAGGTGTGAGCCACTGCACCCAGCCAAGCTGGCCCCTATTCTTAAAATATCTGTGTAGCCATTCGTAGTAATATGTATGTGTTATGAATCCACATGGCTTCAGTTATGGTTAGCCCTCTGTATCCATGGGTTCTGCATCTGTGTATTCAACAAAATTCTGGTCAAAAATACTTGAAATCAAACCAATGAAAAATAATAATAAAGAAAATGTGGTACATATATGCTATGGCATACTACACAGCCATAAAAATGAACAAACTCATATCCTTTGCAAAACATGAATGCAGCTGGAATCCATTATCTGAAGTGAATTAACGCAAGAAAAGGAAACAAAATGCTGCATCTTCTCACTTGTATGTGGAAACTAAATATTGGGTATTTATGGATATAAAGATGGCAACAATAGACACTGGAGGCTGATAGAATGGGGAGGGAGGGAGGTTAAGGGCTGAAAACCTACCTTTTGGATACTATTCTCAGTACTGGGGTGATAGGATCATTCATATCCCAAACCTCAGCATCATGCAATATACCCACATTACAAAGCTGCACATGTGCCCCCCTGAATCTAACATAAAAGTTGAAAAAAGAAAGAAAAATAATAATACAACAATAAAAAATAATACAAATGAAAAACAATACAGTATAACAACTACTTACCTGGCATTTACAATGTATTAGATATTTCAAGTAATCTAGAGGTGATTTAGAGTATACAGGGGGATGTGAGTAGGCTATATGCAAATATGACACCATTTTAGATAATGGACTTGAGCATCTGAGGATTTTGGTATCTGCAGGGGTCCTGGAAACCATCCCCCACGGATAGCAAAGGACAACTGTATTTGTCTGGTCTCCTCGATTACGAGCTCAGCTGTTAGGAGGGAGGACAGTTGCCTAATATGTCGTAATAATAATGTACCCTTCACCTTTTTGAGACTGAATTGTCTGACTGTATCTGTCAGGTCTAGTTGGGAGGCAGAAATCACATTAGCTGTTTTAACAGAGACAACTTGATATAATAAATTGTTAGCCTGGTATTGGAGATCCAGAAAGGCAAAATGGGGACACTGAGATATTTCGGAGGTTGTAACTGCTGCAAGTTGCTCTACCCCTAGGACTGGGGAACACAGGAAAGAGCTTGAAATGGTTAAAAGTTAATAACTTGGAAGAGGAGGTGCTGCTCAGCTGGTGTTGATATCTCTGAGGGAGCAAATGTCACTGCCAGGGTGAAAAATCCTTGCTGGGGTGACACTGACAGAAACAGTAAGCAAATGTGGATGAGCAAGTCCCTTCTCCTTCTTCTATTGTCACAGCCTTCCTAGTGTTCTTGTTGGCAAAGTATAACAGGGAGCATCTGACCAAGCAGAAATGTACCAAGTACTAGCTCTTGATACCTCTGAGAGCAGAACTGAGCAGGGCAGCTTTGGAGGCAAGAGAGAAGAGTTTGATAATCAAAAGGCTTACTTGGGCAACGGGTCACAGAAATCTAAAATCTTCAGACACTTAAACTGAATCCCACACCTACCTCTGACCTTAATGCATTTTCTGTGCATTTTACTTTTCCAAAGAAATCCATTATGCTTGCGGTTTTTAGAGAATGAGTAATGTTTAAAATCAGCGCCCAGTAGGAAACTTCTAGAATTTGTTAATGGAGTTTTCATGTGTTCTCCTAAGCAGAGGTAGTTGGGGGTGACCCACAAAGCTTAACCTTACCTGCTACACTGCACTACACGAAAACCATGTCCTGGGTGAGCCTGGGAGAGTCTGGTATCACCTCGCTTCAGTGAGCCTGGGATCAGGCATCTTAAGCTGAGCAACAAAGAGAAAGTATGTGCTTTTCTGCTGAGTCAAAGTAGCTGTTGGAGAATTTCACTGAGACTTCATTTGTTGGAAGTCCTTTTCATTTTTATGTTGTGTGTTAAGGGAAAGTGATGATTGTTTATTCTTTGTAATTTCTTCCATTTCTGGTTATGCTCTATTCAGAAGACTGCAGTTTTCAATTACATAGGTAGGAGGTCTTTAGAATACTTTTAAAAAGACTTTTCTTAGTACAAAAGGGATACATGCTCATTGTAGGTAATTTATTAAACAGTCAAGCAAAAAGAAAAGCATAAAAATCACCTGTAGTTCTGCTTCCCAGAAATAATCACTGTTAATATTACAAATGTTGTTACTCATTATTACGTATGTATATTATATATGTATGTGTGTTTTATATACATAATTTAAAATATATACTTAAGAGTAGCGTATATGTTACTAAAAGGGGACAATTCTTTGCTAACTGTCTTAGTCTGTTTTCTGTTGCTCACAATAGAATACCTGAAACCAGGTAATTTATAAAGAAAAGAAATTTATTTCTTACAGTTTTGAAGGCTGAGAAATCCAAGGTCAAAGGGCCACGTCTGGTGAGAGCCTTCTTGCCGGTAGGGACTCTCTTCAGAGGCTGGAAGCGCTGTGGGACATCATATGGTGAGATGAGGAGTGTGCTGGCTTAAATCTTTCCTCTTATAAAAAAAATCAGTCCCAATTCCATGATAACCCATTAATCCCATTAACAAATTAAGAGCCCTTATGACCCAGTCAACTCTTAAAGATCCCACCTGTAAATGCTGCCACATTGGGAATTAAATTTCAACATGAGTTTTGGAGAGGATGAATATTCAAATGATAGTATTACCTATTTTGTAATCTTTCATTTAACAATCAAGTTGCTCCTGCACTAAAATTTCTAAATTGTTGTCTGTAGTAAGCGTTCCCATTCAGTCCTCTCAGTTACATCCTGCTGGCTACAACATGGGAATAATCACACACACTCATCTTATGTATCCCTTAGTTACTTAAAAAGATTTGCTTCAATAATTGTCTACATATCTCAACCATGATCTGGTATCCTGGAGAATCAAGAAATATGTAGATGGCTGGGAATTTTCAAAAGCATTAAGGCATCACAACTTAAATTGGTCTTAAGTCCTCTCTTATTGGTTAAGATTTTACTCACTTCAGGCTGGGCGCGGTGGCTCAAGCCTGTAATCCCAGCACTTTGGGAGGCTGAAACGGGCGGACCACGAGGTCAGGAGATCGAGACCATCCTGGCTAACACGGTGAAACCCCGTCTCTACAAAAAATACAAAAAACTAGCCGGGCGAGGTGGCGGGCGCCTGTAGTCCCAGCTACTCGGGAGGCTGAGGCAGGAGAATGGCGTAAACCCAGGAGGTGAAGCTTGCAGTGAGCCGAGATCCGGCCACTGCACTCCAGCCTGGGCGACGGAGCAAGACTCTATCTCAAAAAAAAAAAAAAAAAAAGATTTTACTCACTTCTAGTCTTCATTAGGATTTCTCTATTTGGGGCTACACTAAGCATAAGCAAACAGTGAATCAGCAGGTACAAACAAGTTTTGATAACCTATCTTTGTGATAAAAGGCCTGCTCTACTGTGTCTGTTCATTGTAGTTTTTTATACACAGAATTTTGCTCCTAGTGTCTCCCTTAGCTACATAGATCAAACACTGAAATTAATCATTATAAAGAGGAAAAGAAAACAGGTCAAATTAATTTAAATAGCATAATTTATTTAACCAATATATCCAAATATTATCATTTCAAAATGTCATAAAAATGAAACATATATTATTGAAATATTTACATTCTTTTTACAGTATTGAGTTTTTGAAAACTTTTTTTTAAAAAAACTTACAGCATATCTCTTTTTATGTACTACATTTTCACTGAGAACACTTGATCTGAATCTAGATTTCATATAATTTTCAGTTGAAAAAGTTGGTTCACATACCCAAGGGTTTTCAAACATACTTCAAAGTTTTCCAATAAACTAAATCAAGTACTGAAAATCATATTCCTTTAATATTTGCATCCACATTGACAAAATGATTTATTGTTTTGAAGAGAATTATTTTGACTTTGAATAAAAAGGGTATCAGTGTATATTCCGGAAGTCTTGTTTCACCTCAGTATGATTAAGAAGTTTAAAGGGGTATTGCATACATTGAAAAACAGCTCTTATCAAATAGAATTCTTCAAATTTTTCCAGTCGTTCTGTTTTGCAACCAACTTACCAATTACAATTTAAATCCTCTGCATATTGTTTCCATGTCAGAAAAATGTGAAAAATCATTATTAGTGATTTCTATTATGAAAAGATTCAATTTCAACCTAAATTCTTATACCTGTTTGGCTTACAAATGAGCTTTTCTTTTTCTTGGAACTTCAAGTTGAGCTCATTCCTCAACATCATTAGCCATCAGGGAAATGCAAATCAAAACTACAATGAGATACCACTTCACACCCACTAGGATGGCTATGTTAAAAAAGACAGATAGTAACAGTGTTGGCAAGGATGTGAAGAAATTGGAACTCTCATACACTGCTGGCAAGAATGTAAAATGGTGTAGCCACTTTGGAAAAGAGTTTTACAATACCTCACAAAGTTAAACATAAAGTTGCCATATGACCCAGCAATTCCACTCCGAAAATCTAGAAGAGAAATGAAAACATGTCTACACAAAAACTTGTACATGAATGTTCATAGCAGCGTTATTTATAACAGACCCAAAGTGGAAACAACACAAATGTCATCAACTGATGAATCCATAAATAAAATGTGGTGTATCCATATAATAGAAAATTATTCAGCAATAAAAAGAAAGGAAATACTGATATATGCTACAACATGATGAACCTTGAAAGCATTAAAATAACTGAAAGAAAGCTGTAACAAAGGACCACATATTGTATGATTCCATTTATATGAAATGTCCAGAATAGGCAAATCTATAGGGATAGAACATAACTTGGTGACTGCCAGGAACTGGGTGGAGTGGAAAGCTGGGGAGAAATAGGGAGTGACTGCTAATGGGTGTGGAATAGTAAGTGTTCTAAAATTAGATTATGGGGGATGGCTATACAACTCTGTGAATATGCTAAAAACCCATTGAAGTATACCCTTTAAATGGGTGAATTGTATGGTATGTGAATTATATCTCAATAAAGCTGATGTGAAAAGTTTAGTTTATTCATGTGCAGTGTGATATCAGTGAAAAAATGTCAATCCCCCTGCCATTTTTGTATTTGATTATTGA
This sequence comes from Mandrillus leucophaeus, assembly GCF_000951045.1. Lineage (NCBI taxonomy): Eukaryota > Metazoa > Chordata > Mammalia > Primates > Cercopithecidae > Mandrillus > Mandrillus leucophaeus. Next base: position 536,439 of record NW_012101534.1, on the reverse strand, counting down.
ATATTTGACAAGTATTCCTTTTCCTCTAAGAATATCTTAAACTTGATTTAAAAGTACTTTACAATAAATCTTTGCAAAGCCCGTTCACAACTTAGCCAATAAGCATTGGCAAAGAACAGAAGATCATTGTCTTCTATTTCTGTCAACAGTTCCATAAACTGCTGATGATTCATAGCATTTGCATGTATACAGAACGATTTTAATAACTGTATCCATGACATTTTTTCCTAGGTTTGCTTCAGAAAACTCAGCACAAATATTTAAAATATGTATTATACAGTGGAACAAAGCAATGAGGGAAACATCAGTCTTTAGTTTAAAAATTTAATAAATCCATATTTTTGAAACTAACATAGTTGGAGCATCATCTATTATGATGGAAACTAATGCTTTTCATATCTCACTGAATTCTTCTTTGACAGGTGTAACATATTCAAAAATATATCATAAATTTGATTTTTAAGCTACTAATCAACATCTTTTTTTTTTTAGTAAATTTGTGAGTCTCTTGAGACAAAATGTACCCAAAACATTACTTAGGCAGTATCATTTACATCACCTGACTAATCTAAAGTTATGGAAAGTACATAAAGTTTTTCAAATTTTGAATCAATTGATCCTTAAAATTGTTAGAAAGGCCTTGGTACTCCATGGACAATTGTTTGGTGGCATAACTGGCAAGCTTCTACACTTTATAAAATATCATTTTTAGTCTTATTCTTCTAATTTTCTAACACAATTTCCACAACTGAAATATTAGATATCTTATTAGTTTTCTACTTAAAAATGGTTTTCTTTTGGTGCAAGGATCCAAACCATTATATATCTGGCCAAAGTTATAAAGCAATGAAAAATTGTTGTTGGTCATTTCTTTCTGATTTCAGGTGACCAATTTCATTGATTCTTTTTTGACTATTGATACAAATTTTTAATCAAATTCCCTATGTATTTGCTGAAGATGTGTTTTAGTATTGTCCACTTCATTACCTTTTCAATTGTTTACACAATTATTTCATTTTACTCTGTTGCAGCATGTTGCAATTCCCATTAATTTGTGACATACCTTCTTTCAATTTGTTTCTTTCCTGTTCCTATCATAGTATCAGTTTCTGCATCTTGTCTCAATATTGTATCAGTTGTATGCCTTCATTTTAAACTTAAAAATTTGTCTATACTTTTTTGGAGACTAGAAAAGTAATTAAATTATATTATAATTAAGAGAAACATTTCAATTTTAATACAAATTATGATTTACATAGATATTACTGTAACTCACGCTGTCTATATAAAATATTCAAGTAAGCATCACAATGACACATTGGCACATTCAAACTGAATCAATCCATTGACATTGATTACATTGGTGAGGTAATAATGTGTAATACTCACTAGAAATGAGACACACGCCCATGCGCACTAAAAGACAATTATAATAGCTTATGTGATGCAGTGGTTAATGTGAAATGTAGTCCTTTGCTTTTTCTACTTCATTGCTGACACTATCATTATTATCATCTTTACTTAGAAAATTATTGCTTCATTAGTTAGCCCTCAGCCTTAGTGTGACTTCTTCAAGGAAGATTTCTCTGCTTCTTCCACTAGGCCGCACCAGTTATACTGTTTAAATCTTACAAGAGTAGCAAGGTCCCAGCTTGAGTTTCAGAAGCTTGAAGAGATATCTGATTATTACTTTCTAGCTTCTGTGGAGGTCCTCTTGTGACCCAGATAACTTGAAGGAAGAAGAAATTAGGCCCAATGAGTGTAGCTCAATAAGTAATAGCTTAGGTATTCCAAGGACATGGGCATTTTGAGTATAGCATGGTGTTTGCCATTCAGATTTGTCCCTTGCATGAGTATGAGTCCCATAGAGAGCAGAGTATTTGGATAGCAACTAAAACTGGAATCCTTAAATATCCATAAAACATTGAAGAAACCAAGATCTTACCTAACAGAATGTTATCCACAAGGGATATACTACTGAGCAGCTCCCACAAAAACTCCAGTACATTGGTCCAGGACACAGTGGTTCTTGGTGAGAGTGCGTATCTTCCTGAGTAAGTGTGAGATAACCCTGGGGACTCCCAGAGAGCTCCAGGACATATTTTAAAGGAGTCTGAGGTTTTCAATGAGTATGTAGGAGTAAGACCCAGTGGAATCTGCACCACTGTTAATATGCCTCCCTTTAAACCCCGGCTTCATTCTTTAATAACAGATTTTCAATGTGTGTATCTGATCAGATGTGTGGATCCTAAGCTCTATCTATTTATGTCTATTCTCCCTTCTTGACTCTTTAACTCCTGAAGAATAGGGATTTTTAAAAATTAATCTTGGTATCCTTAGTGTCTGTCAAACAATGTGTCAGGATCACAGGAGATGAACAATAAATAGTTGTTAACTGAATGAATGAATGAGCACATGTTTTAATTGGAGCCATTTGAAGCAATGTCCAGTCTTATTGTTTGATCCAGAGAAGCTACTATAATCTTGGACATTTCAAGCTATGCAGGAAGGCAGATTATCAATATGACAGACCAAGAGAGGGATATATTTTTCCATAGGATTGATTTGTCTAGATCTGTAAGTTTTCTACCTACACAAAAAAGCTATCCCTGATTATTAATGATGGAAGGGAAGAAAGACCTTGTGTATATTGTCTGCACTAAGGCTTTGCTATCTGCACCAAATATACTTTGTTTGAGAAAAAGAGGACTCTATCTGCATTTCATTTTTGTAAAACCCCTTTCTATTAGTATACAATGGCTTTATAAAAAACCAAAAACAATATAAATGAAAGTCTTATTTTTTATTTCATAAGTGCCACGACAAAGGACAGCCATAATGCCTGTGCACTTTCTTACCCTACCTATGGGTGTCTTTGAATCACAACTGTAAGGTTGCCTCAGCAATGATCTCAATTCCAAACAGACTCCGTCTCTGTGCTTTGCACTGAGGTTGGAAGAAAGCCTCATTCACAGGGATGAGTTTGATGATAGGATTGAAAAAGGTATTTTCCACATGATATCAGCCTGGTTCTACCAATTTGAATTCCCAGGTCTTGACAGTTGCCAGGTAGTAACAGCTGTAGTTTCCTCTTGACAATAAAAATGGAGGATTTCTGCAAAACTGCTGTGGATTATGAAGCAGCCTCATTTTCCACTGCTTCAGTAATTGAGGGCTTCCAAATTCTCTGTGGGTGTTAGAGCTTCTGTTTTCTAATGGTAGAGAAGGGAATGTTTTGTTTTGTCAGAATTAGCTTTTGTGGGGGCTTTCAAATCCTTAACTCTGAATAGGTTAGGAAGACAAAACTCATTTTGCTGGGATTAGGTTACTGGTTCCTTGGTAATTCCTAGTTGGCCTATTTCTTTTAGATGACTTTATTCTGCCAGAACATCACCTGTCTTAACTAAGCATAGTTAACATTTAAAAAATTATTTTATATCTCATTCATTAATTCATCCACTAGCTAGTTATTAATACTACTCTGTGCAAAGTATTGCAGGATCTCAAGATGTATTAGAAACTGTCCCTACTCTGTAGTACTTTGAAATTCATTGAGCCATAAGAACATATGCACAATAAGTATTCCAGAAAAATGAATGAGAAATACCTGCAAGGAAGTGTTATAAAAATGCCAGGAGGGAGGAATTATTCCTAGCTAGGAAAGCAGGGAAACTTTGTGTAAAATACGGTATTTAAAAGGTGAGGGGGCCAGGCATGGAGCCTCTTGTTCATAATCCCAGCACTTTGGGAGGCCGAGGTGGGAGGATTGCTTAAGCCCAGGAGTTCAAGGCTGCAGTGAGCCGTGATTGCACCACTAAATTCCAGCCTGGGCAACAGAGCTAGACCCTGTCTCTAAAAAATAAAAATAAAATAAAAGGTCAAGGAATTTCACTTGGGTAGAATGGCATGAGAAGTGAGACTGGCAGGAACCATACAGGGAGGAATATGTAATGACCGGTTTGACTAATGTATAGATTCAGTGCTATGCTGGAGCTAGCTGGTACTGGGTGTGAAAGCCCATGGTGTGCATCTCTTCTCAACTTTGTGTTCAGTGATATCATGTTGATAGCTTAAAATCAACCACGGGGGTGGGAATTTTTACACCACGGAAATTAGCAAATGCCATAAATCAGGGGTTTGCTCTTGTTTTTTGAAATCTGGTTTAACAGCACACCACTGGATATATTGCATTATTATTCACATAAACTCTCCCTGAATCTCGAACCCTTGCCTTGAGAGTTTAATGTTTCGGCCACTAGAGGCAGAAGATATTTCACTGCCCCATTGATTTTGGGTTTGGTCAGGTGATAGTTGCTTTGACCAAAGGGATGTCAGAAGATGTGATGTCAGCAAATGCTTGAAATGTACTTGCTTAGTTAGGCTTGTGCTTTGGCGCTCTTGCCTTTCACCATGAGAAGGATATTTTATGGGCAACTTTCTATTTCCAGAAGAATGAGAGATGCATGAAGCAGAGGTGAACTGAACTGATAGCAGAACACCAAGCCCAGCAGAACCCATCCAAGATCAGCAGAGCCCAGAACACATGTAGATATGTGAACCAGAAGTAAATGCCTATGTTTGCATACAACTGAGATTTTGCCGTTGTTTTTTATATAACAATAGTTAATGAATTGGATTAGGCTCCTATTACTGCTATAATGGATTACCACAGACTTAGTGGCTTAAAACAATACAAGTTTATTCTCTTCTAGTTCTGGAGATCAGAAGTTTTAGATGAATCTTATAGAAGTAAAATAAAGATGTTAGTAGGTCTGATTCCTTCTGGAGGCTCCAGGGAATAATCTCTTCTTTGTCTCTCCCAGTTTCTAGAGGCTGCTGGAATTCCTTGATTCATGGCTGCCTCACTTCAAATTCTGCTTCTGCCCTCACATCCTCTTCTCTTGTCTCTGACATTCTGCCTAGGACTCTTATGATTACATTGGACTCACCTGACTAATCCATGTTAATCTCTCCATCTCAAGATTCTTAACTTAATCACACCTACAAACTCAATTTTACTATGTAAGGTAACATATTCACAGATTCTGGGGGTTAAGACATAGACATTTTTGGGTACCATTCTTTAGTCCACTGCACTGATACAGATGGAGAACAAAGCATATTTTCATCATTTCAAATGGTGAAAATTTCATCATTGCACCATTTGGAATGAGGAAAATATGCTGTAAAGATATTGGGGTCAACTGGTAGGTGCTCAAGGTCACTAATGATGAATGGCTAGCTTTCCCCTGCCACTAATCAATTTTTTTGGTCCTTTTTCAATTGTCATTCTTACTGACATTTATCCACAACACTTAACATTACCGATGTTGATATTGCTCCTTGTCATCTAGGATGCTACACTGTCCTGATTTCTTCATTTTGTTGAGTCAACAGCACCACTAATCAGAATAGGGAACCATGGGGCCTCTCATTTTAAAGAAGGGGAAAACACCAATGGTAGTTAGAAATAAAATAAGATGGTACATTTAGTGGGGAATGTGTTTTGGTGGGTAAATCATTGAAGACAAACAAACCAAATACAGAAAAACAGAGTTAAGGTCCCAGTGGAAGCTGAAACTGTATATGCTCAACCCCAGATGCCCTGTTGCTCACCACTTTTCAGTAATGCCTTCACGTTAAATTAAAAAAAAATACAAATAACAAAAACAGTTAGAAGTAAAACCATCATTGGTCTGGAAGGAGTAGGATATACATTTAGTGGAATCTATGATGGTTTTGATGTGGAGATTGATAAATTTAGCATTGTGCTTGAAGAAAATTAATTTGGTAGCCTTGGGTAGGATGAATTGAACTGGGGAGAAACTAGAAGCAAGGAGGCTAGAAAGAACACTAGTCCAGTAGAAAATTAACGAGGATCTGAACCAAGGGTACAGCAGTGGAAAAGGAAGAATAGGAATGGTTGTTTTAGGAACTGAGTAATAAATCTATAGTTTCAAGCTTGGGTGAGTGTTGGTTGCCTGTAATAGATATAGAAAACTCAAGAAGAGGGGCTTGGCTGGGTAGGTGTTGGGGGTGATGAAGATTACAATACATGATTTTTTGGTCCTTAGTGTTGAATTTAAGGTGCTTTTAGGATATACATTTTCCTCTAGATCATAAATTACTTGAGTCTGGTTATTAGTCTTATTAATTTTTGTACTCTCAGTGTCTAACCAGAGTAATTGGCATTTGTTAGGCTCTCAATAAATATTTATTGAAGGATGGAAGGAAGGTGGGAGAGGAGGAGAAAAGAGCTGACTGCCTGTTTTTCTCCCACTCTCCACTCTGGCTGACCCAACCTAGATGGGTGGCTTACAGGACAGGGAGTGCAGTCTGAAGACAGGTCCTCCAGTTGCTCTGATCCCAGACTGGGAAAATGCTCTTCTGTCTTTTTTTCCAGACAAAGATTCCTTATAGGCAGCTAGGCCAATGAGCAGAACAGATAAATATGCAACCAGATGATACTTTACCAACTCTGACTTTATCAGTACAAAGGGAGAAAAAGCAGGTATGTGTTATTCCCAGAAGATATTACAAGTGTGCAGGCCCAAGGTGTTCCTTATATGCACTTCACCCATCTCTCACGATCTCATCCTTTGCCTGAGGCACAAACTCTTTCTAAACTTCTTCCAGACCACTGATTGCTTTACTTCTAATTATTTTGTTTGTGTTTTGAAAAATCAATGTGAAGGCATTGCTGAAGGGGGCGACGGGAAATCTGGTGTTGAGCATATACAGTTTCAGCTTCCACTGGGACCTTAATTAACTCTGTTTTTCTGTCTTCGGTTTGTTTGTCTTCGATGACTCACTCACCATAACACATTCCCCTCTACATGTACTGTCTTATTTTATTTCTAATTACCATTGGTGTTTTCCCCTTCTTTAAAGTGAGAGACTCATGGCTCCCTACTCTGATTAGTGGTGCTGTTGACTCAATAAAATGAAGAAATCAGGATAGTGTAGCTTCCTTGATGACAAGGAACAATATCAACATCAGTAATGTTAAGTGTTGTGGATAAATGTCAGTAAGAATGACAATTGAAAAAGGACCAAAAGGTTTGGTTAGTTTGAGGAGAAGTCTAGCCATTCATTAGTGACCTTTAAGAGTGCAGTTTCAATGGAGGTAGGGGTTAAAAATTGACTGAAATGAAGTGGAAGCCAAGGGAGGGATGGTACTCTTCTGAGATGTTTGATGTTCAAAAATGAATGAGACAGGATGGTAGTTTACAGTTGTAGCTAAGATATTTTTTGGAAGATTTGAGATCATGTTTTATAAATATTAGCTAATTAGTTAATTCATAACTGAAATTTCTAATTTATTTCACAACCAGTGAGTAAGGGGAACTGATTGTGAGGGGAACTGATTGAAATCTTGACAGAACTCAAGATGAAGTAATTTGTGTCACCAATAATTTGTATGTTGTTTCTTATAAAATAGAAATATCACAACATTTTAAACCAGATGCAATTATTATTTATTTCCTATGTTAAAGAAGTTTTGAATTAATACATTTTCATCTATAAATCTTTACGGAGCTCCAGGTCTATTTCTCAGCAATGAAGAACTGAGGTGACACAGATATTTATTTGAACACACATGATGAATGTAATTCCTCTTCAAAAGCTTTAAACAAAATAAAGTACAAATTAATCTTGCCATTTCTTTGGTTAGCTTTGTACTTAAAAATAAATAAACACCTTGTTTATTATTTTCTACTGCTTCAGGGAAAGTTGGTTTCTCTGATTTAAGTTTGAGGGAAGGTTAAATGAGAATGCAACCTAAGACTGAATTTGTGAAGTTTTCATCAAATTAGCTCTATTCCACTACAGAAAAGTCTTTCTCAGTACAATATAATTGCCAAATAAGTTATAGTTGGTTTCGTGTTGAAAGAGATGAACATTGATTGAATATTGATGTTAGAAGAAATTGAACACTTATTAAAAGATGAACATTTTCCTTTCTGGAAAATACTAATTTAAAAAACCATTATTTCTTCTCACTCTATGAGGCTTGTTAGACACTCCATGAGGCTTGAAGCACAACGAAGTTTTAGAATTATTAAATTTGGTAGAATGAGTGGAGCCTGGGTATCTGGAAGCAGAGATCTTATTCTGACTCTGCCATACAATTTTGGGCAATGATTTCTGAGCTTTACTCTCTAAGTTTTCAAAATAAGAGGATAGGACTAACTTATCTCCAGATTTAATCCCAAGACTAAATATCTTTGACTTTGAATTATTCATTTGTTACCTGGTAGAGACAAATTGTTATGCAGCATCACTCTCTGTTTTTCCCCTTTTGAACTCTTGGTAAAAATAATGAACTGTCAGCCTTACCCAAAGCAGCTGAATATGAAAATAGAGACATTATAGAAATGTCAATAGTAATTAAGATTTCTGCTCATACTTGCACTCTTATGTCTGCGTTAAATGAGACTGAAGATTATAATTTTGGAAGGGATAACAAATTACACATTATTTCCATTTTGATTAAAATCAATAACGTAAGAGCAACTTGAGTTTGCTTGAGAGATGTTTTAAGCAGAGTTTATTTGATCAGCCTCAGACATAAGTAAATTAGCAACCACAAGAAAAAAGAGGTATGCTTTCTAAGAGAACATTATGATCTGACTTCACTTATCCACAAGAAAAATCAGTGCACTTTGTACAATTTCCTTGAAGGAATGCTTTTACCTCCGATTTGGTTGTTTCAGTTGGGACATCAGATGGCATCTGACAGTGGTTCAGAAAAGGGAATATGATTAATTTGGAAGGGAAACTACTTTGGGGTCATTTCTTATTTTTTACTTTTATTTTAAAAAGAAAGACCTCCTCAAATATTAATGGTAACAATTTTGGAAATCCACTAACATACCCTTAACACACAACCCAACTGGATTTCTTTACCTATGCCATTTCTTCTATTTGGAAGACCTATTTCTTTCACAAGGCAGGTTCTTTCCTTCTCTTCTAAATCATTTTCTAAATACATTTCCTCTCTAAAAGCACATTGCCATCCTTGCTCCTGCTCCTGACACTTGATTAGTTCTAGGCCTTCCAGATATACCTGTATTCATTAATTATGCACATGGGTTTTGAAAGCAAGAATTGGCTTGTATTCATGAGCCATGGTGGAGAACGCTGGGGCTGTGAAAAGTAACCACCGATGCTGGGATAGCAGGTTTCTTAGAACCCTTTAAATTCCTTGTGGGCAGTCAAATGGCCCTGGCCAGCCATTTTGTTTGATCATTTCTTTCATTTTTAATTCTTTGGCCATTTCTCTCTCACTTCTACCCTTGTTAAGAGGTTTCCAGGTTGCTCCTGTGTCATCCTCTACTCTGAAATCCAATCAAACTACAAATTGTGTTGATTTTACCACTTATCACCACTAGGCTCCATTTGCTTCTTTCCATTTCTATTATTTTCACCCTCATCCAAACCACCATAATTTCTCACCTGGATTGTTGTTATAACGTCCTTATTTGTCTCCCTGCATTCATGATTGCTGCCTTCTTATCTATTCTCCGTATTATAGCTAGAGTGTTATTAAAAATAATAATCATAACAAAACACAATTATATGTTCCCTTCCTCCTCATTTAAAATCATTCAATGGCTTCTTACTGTTTTTAGGCTAGAAAATGAAATTTTTCCAAGGCCAATATTAAGATCACCATCTGTCCCAGTTCACCCAGTTTAATACCTGTTTATGCCTTTTGTCCTGGCTTAAGTATCAGCACTGCTTTCATTTTCAAAAGTGTCCTGGTTGCCCTATAAGTCATGTGATCCCTGTCAGCCACCCCTAGCTCTTTGCATGCCACTCTCTCCCTCCTTCATTGGCCCCAGCCCCACCAGCTCCTCTCAGTGTCTTAGATATTTTTTTCTTACCTCAGAGCCTTGGCACATGCTTTCCTGAAATGTGTTTTCTTCTTCATCAAGATAACTGTTACTCATCCTTGAGATCTCATTTGATCTCATTTTAAATGTCAAGTCCTCCATTATATGCTCTTATAACTCTCAGTACTTTCCTTCAAAGCATTTGCCACCTTTGTAATCACATGTAAATGTGTGTCATTATTCAAGTAATGTCTGACACCCCTTCCCCCTGCCACAAGACAGCAAAGAAGGTATCTGTTTTACTCTCATTAAATTGCCAGTGTCTTCCACAGAACCTGGCACAGACTATGCAATCAATATCTGTTTGTGGAATGAATAAGTTGGTGAACATGCTCAGGGCACTCTGTATATAACACCTCCTACAAGGTCTAGATTATGATTGAAATTAAATCATTGCAAATATGATTAATGTCTTATATAAGATCTTCTTAGCTCACAAGAATATAAACTCCAAGACAATAGGGCAATAGGGGCTATGACTGGGAGGCAGTGGATTGTTGGGTTCAAATCCTATGCCTACCACTGGCCAGTTGCATGGCCTTGGGCAAGTCACTTAGGCAAGTCACTTAACCTCCGTGCCCCATGTCCAAAAAGGGGATGACAATGATACCAATCTCATAGGCATGTGTGCGAATCTTATAAACAAGAACAGTGCCTGGCACATTGTAAGTACCATGTGAGGGTACTTTTCATCACTGAACACTATATCTTTTGTACATAGCATAGTATTGTGCTGTTACATGTGTATGCTAAATAAATGTTTATTAAATTATTTGGGAGATTAAATCCTCTGCTGTTTGATGTGTCTAAAGCCACTCCTGCATTTACCCAGTCATTGAGCGCAAGTGAGAGCAAATGCTGTGGTTGTATTTTTATTCTGTCTTAAGATAGATCTTCACTGTTCTCTGAGGGTTTTAGAATCATGTTAGAGAATTAACTCTCTTGTCTTGTTTACTCTTACTTATAATGTCCTTTTCATGGGAAAAGGTCTCCAATGAGTTTTTCATGGTCTGGTCTCCGATGACGGATCCAATCTAGAAGGTATTGTGAAGTTTATTCTTCTATGAGAAACCCAATCTCTCTTTCCATTCAGCTATGAACACTGTTCTTGGGCCAAGGATACACCTAAACTCTCTCTCATCAGAATGAGATTGTTATTCTGAAAAACCCTCACTCTGAGGGCTTAAGGGGTTGTTCTAAGGGCTCTGATACCTTTATAGCAGGGGTGGAAACTGTTCATTAGGCTCTACTTTCCAAGCATTGTCCTGCCATAAAGGTCTTTCAGGCCCTCAAGGAAAGACCTGCAAGTGGCTCCCTCCACTGGCACTCTAGGCATTAACAGAATTACCTACTTTATAGTGATTATATGCCATAGGCCTATGATATTCATTATTTATTAAAAATAAATATATTATAGATCTTAGACCTATAATATAAATTATGATATTTATCTTCTGTAGAGTAGTGCTAGTGTTATTTCTGTAATTGCTCCTATGTATAATATGATAAATACCACACAGTGGTTGGCAGGTAGCATGTTGCTCCAAACTGTGTGGGTGGAATATAATCTTACATAAAAAATGAATTTTTATTACCTCTTACAGCCTGAGACTCTGCCTTGAGTATATCATCATGTCTAGAGATCCTTTTGTTTGAATTAAATTTCCTCAATTGTTTACCCTGTGCCGACTGATCCCATTAGATAGAAAGAGGACTTTTTTCATAGAAAGGGGTGCAGCTTGAGAAGGAGCTGTAGTTACCAGTTACCCTTTCTCTGTTATCAGGGATGTTCTTGCCCCTACTGTAGTTAGCAGACATAATACACCACAACTCTATTTTTGATACTGGTCATGTGTGAAAGTGAGTAGAAGATTGTCTTAGTTGGGTTCCGACAGAGGCAGACTGTAAGACAAGAATTGAATGTATATAGTCTATTAAGGAGGTACAGGAACACTGGCTGGGAGTGGGGAGGTAATATAGGGAAGGAAAGATGCCAATAAGAGATGCCTTTTAAAAAACAGTTATCATGGTTGTCAACTAAAATTTACTCCCACTGGGAAGCTTTGGAAATGGAGTAAAACACACATCTCAGCATAACCCACCCAAAAATCTAGGTATCTGAGGTATTTATACCTCTATACCCATCAGCCATCATTTTAAGGCTGCCCTGAAGGAATGTTGGTTCTCAGACACTGTTGTGTGAGTGTGTGTGGAGGTGGGCACAAAGCTGTTTCTGGCAGCCCCAGATCAACCCTCTGGCAAAGATGTACATACCAGCCATTGGAAGTCAGGCTGGTATGCACTGATATGGTAAGATGATCAAAGAGGATGTGGGAGGAACTTTGACAGCATCTGTTATATAACCAAAAATCTTTTCAATGGGCTGTCCTTTTGATGAACACATGGCGGGGTAGATATAATGTGACTGTGGCAGAAAGACCCCTCTCCTACTCTCAACACTACTGTGTTTCTAGCTCTTCTTGTATACACTGTGCCACTTTCCTCACTGCCACTTCTCTTTTATCTCTTTATCCCAGTCTTGGACTCCATGTGTTCTGTTTTCCACCCCCTACTGGCATGCTTGGCCTGCTTACATCTCTTTTCTCCTCTTGCTTTTTCCCAAATCAAACTCCTAAGCCTTCTGAGTCTTCTCTCAGAACAAACAGTATTATAATGGATGGTAACATGATTATTATTGCAGTGATGATAACATTTGTTGACTGAATGCTCCACTGGTCACTGCTCCCGGCTGTCACAAAGACAGCTGAGGAACCACTAAGTCAGGATAATGAGTGATCAAAACTGAAGGGCTCTTTTCAGCCTGGCTTCCTTTGCCCATCCGACTGTTGGCCTCACATAGCTCTGCTCTGGATCTGCGCCATTCTGCCTCATTTATCTGGCACTGCCTGGAGGAAGACTGCCTCTTGTGTCAGATGAAACTGATGATGATTCTTGGCTAGGAAAGTAAGATTCCTGAATGATTAGGATACTGAGGCTCAAGTTCATGTCTGAAACTCCTTTATCCAGGCCTTCTAATCTTCATTCTACTTTTAGGTCTGTGACTTCTGTTAAAATGCCCTTGGGTTTGAGTTTCATCCTTTAAGCATGCTGTCATATCTGTTTGCTCAAGAATACTGACCCTGTTTAGAAATTGCAGTTGCAATGTTACCCGATGCACATACAAATAGTACACTACTCAGCTCACTACAAATATATAGTGCTCACTTGTTTCTTAATGCCTAAAATTTCTTAACAAGAAATAATTCCTTTCAAGCTACAATTAGAGAAAGGAAGCGGAAGCTAGAGAGAGAGAGAAAGAGAGAGAGAATCCAAATTGTAGAATACTTCTGAGAGGGGTAATTTGTTGACTTGCGTGTATTTTAACTTTTACCAAACTAATAGATTAATTTAAGTTTAAAAACACAATTAGCATTACAAGCCTTAGCTACTACTCTACCACTCTCTATCTTCAGGAACCACTCCTTGGAGAAAACCACTTTGTCAAGTCTTTTAGTTATTTTTTCTATTTACCTACATAATTATATACAAAATGTTTATAGTGTGATTTCTTTGTCGATTTTATACATTATAGATTGACTTCCTACAATGGAAGATCAGAATTTAGTACTCTTACACACACCCATACACCCGTGCGGTCCCTGTCCTTATTGTCCCAATATAGTCACATCATAACTTTTCATTAAATTAATATTCTGTGTTAAACATTATGACTACTTTAGTTCATTTGTGTTGCTAAAAAGGAATGTTTGAGACATGCAACTTATTTAAAAAAGAGGTTTATTTGACTTATGGTTCTGCAGGCTGTGCAAGAAGCATGGCATGGTGCCAGCATTTGCATCTGGTGAGGTGCTCTGACTGATTCCACTCATGGCTGAAAGCAAATGGGAACCAGCATGTGCAGAGATCATGGGGTGAGAGATGAGGAAGTGCCAGGCCTTTTTCAAAAATCGATTCTCCAGGGAACTAAGTGAGATCCCACTCATTCCTGAATGAGAATGGCACCAAGCCATTCATGAGGGATCCATCTCCAGGATTAAAACACCTCCCACCAGACCCCACCTCCAACGTTAGGGATCAAATTTCAACATGAGACTTGGCAGGGCAAAACAAACCATATCCCACCATTGCAATGACTATGTAAAATTATTCACAGCTGAGACAAATATTATGCAATAATTCCATTTCCTTCATTATATATATTTTTTCTCTAGGTAATGGTTACGTTTTCTTTCTGTTTACTTAGTTTTATATGAACCAGTCACTAATTCTTTCCAAACTCTGAGATCGTGTCCTTTGCAGCAACATGGATGGAGCTGAAGGCCATTATCCTAAGTAAACTAATGCAGGAACAGAAACCAAACACCACATGTTTTCACTTATAAGTGGGAGCTAAACACTGAGTACACATGAACAGAAAGAAGGGAACAATAGACACTGGGGCCTATTTGAGGATAGAGGGTGAGAAACAAAAAACGACCTATCAGGTACTATACTTATTACCCAGGTGATGAAATAATCTGTACACAAACCCCTGTGGCATGTCATGTCTTGCAATTTATCTATAGAACAAACTTGCACATGTACCCTTGAAACTAAAATAAGTTTTAAAAAATACTCTCCCACAGAGCTATAAGTGCTTCTCTATCAAAAATATCAAGCAATCTATCAGTTCCGTCTCCCCTTCACTCAGTCACAAGTCATCTGTCCTAGAGTCTCCTTTTATCCTGACTCAATCTGCACTAGTTGTTCTGTAGAACAGCTATGTGGCTGTTTTCCTATCACAATTTCCTCTGTTCATAAGGAAATTCTGCTTTCTCTCTTCTGTGTTGAATACCCTGCTTCCTGGATCCCAGGCCCTCCACTTTCCCTTGTGTTAGTTAAGCATGTCCTGGAGTAGCTTTCTGCAAACACATTTTAGAATTTTTTCATGACTGAAAAAACACTTCTTTCGACTCTTGAATGTTAGTTTGGTTGAAATTGAAATTCCAGAATGGAAATAATCTTCCATCAAAATGTTGTGGGCATTGCTCCAGTTTCCAGTGTTGCTGCAGAGAAGTTAGATTGTAAACTGATTCCTGATAGTGTGCAACCTTTTATTTTTTTCTGGGATTTTCTAGTGTTCTTCTGTTTATCGCTGTTAGTCTAGCTTTTAAAATGATGTGCCTTGTTGATATTTAGCTTTTGTGTTCTATACTGTGCTTGGCATTTGGTGAACTCTTGTACTCTGGAAACTTTTTTTTTATTATTTGAGGGAAATGTTCTAGTATTACCTCCTTTATAATTTCTTTACCTCCTTTTCACATATTTTTATTTTGAAATTCTTAAGAATCAGTTGTTGAATGTTCCAAGCTGATCATCTAACTTTCTTATCTTTCCCTTCCTACTTTCTAGGTCTTTCTGTTTTGCTTTGTGAGAGATTTTCTCATGTTTATCTTTTAATCCATCTATTAAATATTTTCTCTTCTGGCTATCATAATTTTAACTTCCAAAAGCTCTGAAGTGTTTTCTCATATTTTTTGTAACCTTATATTATTGATTAATGGATGCAAGGTTTTCTTTTACCCTCTCCTATTATTTTTTCATTATTATTGCTCTTATTTTAAAATTTCTTTTTCTCCATTAAAAGATGGTATGTTTGTTTTGATCTCTGACAGTTATGTTAGAAGTTACTCAAAACATCTATTATCTTAACATGTTTTTTCATATTTAAGAATAAAATGCTGAAAAGCTAATGAAAAGCTCTGTGTGATTAGAGAGGGCCCAGCCATTTTGTTGGGGAACCCTCAAATATGAGCATCTATAGATCTTTTCTGTTGGGATTGTTTCTTTAGAAAAGAATCTAATTTCCTGCCTGGAAGGTTAGAAACCTGTCTGAGAGTCTTCTAGAAGACAAGAAAGGGAACTTTTAATATTTCAGTCCTGCTACTCTTCCATACCCTCTACTGTGCCAGGCTCTGGAGCCTCTCAGTCTTGGCTGTTCCAGAGACAAAACCTCTTGGCTTCTGTTGGGTTGTGGAGTGGAGATGGCTGGCTGGGCAGGGTTATAGAGAGGATCCGAGGGGTCTACTTTTCCCTCATATACATTTTCAATCAGTTTTCCTATATTTCACCCTACCTTCTGAGGTATTTATGCCTCTGATTTCTCAGCCATTCTAAGATTCTACAGGGAAAATTAGCTTGTTTCTTGTTGGCATTTTGCTTTGTAGACACTTTGTTTCAGCTTTCTGCTCTAGATGTTGCCTTTATAGAGACGGTCAAAGCTGTTTTCCCAGCACCACATATGCATTTCCGCACAAAGCAAAGGAACAAGGGAGGCAGGTAAGGCAGACAATTTCCTTTTAAAGAGGGGATATGGAGGTATATACATCCTCTTGTTCACATTCTATTGGGATAATTCAGTATCATGGCCACACTTACCTGCAAGGCAAGATGGGAAATGTAGTCTCTAGCTAGACAGCTATATTGCCTGATAAATCTCTATATGTGGTGGGAGGTTATTACAAGGAAGAAGGGCAGAATGGATACTGGAAAATGATAAGCAATTTTTGACACAGATAGACATAGTGTCATTTTCTTCAGCATTACAGTGGTCCCTCCGCCCACAAGGCAGAGGTCTTCTAAAAACAGACATGTAGTCAGCAGTATGTATGCTTCTATCCCTCCAGTGCCCAGGGTTTATAAGTGGGCAATACTGACAGTCTTTACTCATGATTCCTCACACTTCTAGCTTCCTTGTAAGGCATTCATTTTGCCTTTGTTTTTTCTATTTTTGAGATGGAGTTTCACTCTGTCACCCCGGCTGAAGTGTAGTGGCAAGATCTCGGCTCACTGCAGCCTCCGCCTCCCAGGTTCAAGCAATTTTCCTGCCTTAGCCTCCTGAGTAACTAGGACTACAGGCCCATACCACCATGCCCTGCTAATTTTTGTATTTTTAGTAGAGATAGGGTTTTGCCATGTTGGCCAAGCTGGTCTCGAACTCCTGACCTCAAGTGATCTGCCTGCCTCGGCATCCCAAAGTGCTGGGATTACAGGTGTGAACCACAGTGCCTGGCCTCATTTTGTCCTTCTGACAGAACACAAATAAAGAGATAAAGCCTCTGGCCACATAAGGAATTTTATTAGGCTGTATCTACTCATAACCTGGTTAGGTGCAGGAGCTTCTCTTCTCTGTGGTTAGAGAGGGTTAGAGCACAGCCTCCAAACTGGTACCTATTTTTCATGCTACAAGAAAGAATGTGCTATGTTTAATACAAAATGGGAAACATTCTTTGTCTACTGCTTAGAGCAGTCAAGTATTTTCTGTATACTCTACAGCAGTGCTTCTCAAACATGAATATAATGAATATATGTGTGTGTGTGTGTGTATGTGTGTGTGTGTATATATATATATATATATATATATATAAACACATACACATCATACATCATCTAGGGACCTGCACAGTCTAATTCAGTAGGTGTGGGCAGGACCCAAGAGACTGCATTTCTAACAATCTCCCAGGCAATGTCAACTTTGCTATCCAAGGATTATACTTTGGTTAGCCCAGGCACTATGCCCTTCCTCTGTTAATATTCAGCAACTATTCTCTGCTTGGGGTTAGACAGCTCAACTTGGACACAAAATCCATATATGTCTAAAGGAAGCAACAACAAATGCATTTCTTCTGATAAGCATAAACAAAGAAATTTCATAGATTTTTCTGGTTTTTGCTGTACCTAGGAATTTTGAGCAAACAGCAAAACTGAATGATAAACAATGATGGGTGGGTTACAATCCTACAGGGAACTGCTTTGCTGTGTGAGTGAAAAAAAAATCATAATTGCCTAAAGCATTCAAAAAGAAAAGCTTCAGCTGGCTACTCTCTTGTCTTAGGATTTAAGTTGCATAATTGATGAATATGAAGATGTATGGAAAGAGCAACACATTTCAAACTGTTTTAACCAACTGGTCTCTGGTTTTAGTGTATATACACTTACTGGTAGTTTTAATGACTGTTGTGGCTGCTGGGTTTTGGAGGCTGTAGTTCAATATAGGGAACATTACTTACCAGTGGAGGCAGGCCAAGGTCAATTATTTTTTTTTCTTAGCAAACGGAATTATAAAACAAAACAAAATGAAACCCTTTTAACACTCGTGTTGTTTGCTGCTTTGCTTTATGCTGACTGCAGGTCTTGCTGGGTGACTCATTCTCCAAGCCTGCCCCCTTCAGATTACCTTGTGAGAGGTACTCATTTCTACCTAAAGACACTGTTGAGTGCAAGTCTCACATTTTTATTTTCAATCTTTACTTTCTATTCTCACATGGAGCAACAGGAAGGAAGGGACGTATGCATTTGATTGTGGTAGAAGGAATTTTGTTAAGTCCTTAGTGTTGGAAAAACTGGTTTTATCTGTTTCCCACAAAGCAATCTTTGAGTGGATGCTGAAGAGAAGGGTCAATGAAAGAAAGCAACACTCTTAGCAGCCTTGCAAAAAGTTTTGGATTTTGGTGAGGAAACAGAGTGAGGGGTTAATTTCTTTTGAATTTTTAAATTGAATTATAATATAGAAAACTGCAAAAATAAATAACTATGCAACTTGATGAATTTTCACAAATTGAACACTAAGGTAACCAACATCCATATAAATAGAACATTACCAGAACCTTGCTCAGGTCCCCTTCCAGTCACTTATACTGCCCTCCCAACACAAACAAGGAAAACCATTAATCTGACCTTAAGTATCACAGAGTACTTTTGCTTGTTTGTGAACTTTATATAAATGAAATTGTCCTCTATACGCTTTTTTGGGTTTTACTTCTTTGGTTCAATATTATGTTTATGTGACTTTTGCATGTATTTGCTATGTGTTTTTGTACATAGCTGTAATTTGTTCATTTTCATTGCATGTGTTATTTTTGTATGACTACAACATAATTTACTTATATACTTTTGATGGTCCTTTGTTTTGTCCCTCTGCCCCCATTCTGTAGCCGCTACCACAAGTAATGCTGCTATGAATATTATAATACATTTATTTTGGTGAATATAGGTATTCATTTCTGTTAGGTATACATCTAACAGAAATGGAGTGGCTGGATTATAGGATAGATGTATGTTCGACTTTAGTAGATACTGCCAAACAGTTTTTCAACTAGGTAGGCATCTACCTCTTTGAGCAGCATTTCAGGTACAAAGCTTTTCTGGAGGAGGCTTAGACACTACTATGGAGTAATCAAGTGGTAAGGTGATTTCTAAATAGAATATAGGAGACAGGCGAGGTGCTGGAAATAAGGAATTATTTCTGTCTATGGTTTGTGTTTAGATGCTAACAATTTACAAAACAGAATAGAGCTCAAGCAGCTGAAACACAGAGCAAAGGGGAAGCGCTCTATCTCTTGAGTGGCTTAATAAATAGCAGGTAACAAAGTATTGTGACAATCTGAATGGATTTATGATAAAATGTACTTATATTCACTGTTAATCTTGTTAGAATGTGATACCAGACAACAGAATGCTTAAACACTTGACCCTTATAATCACATTACCTGGATTTAAATTCCAGGTCATCACTCATTTGTTATGTGATTTTTTTTTTAGTTTTAAATTCAATTTAATTTTAATTGATGATTTTATAACTGTCACAAAAAGAAGTTAAGATTATCTTCCAAAGAATCTAAAATATTTGACAAAAAAGTAGACTAAAATTAGGATGGCACACATTAATTTGTAACATAGGTACATAATACTTAGTAAACCTCTTTTAAGGCTAATATTTGTTTCTTTTCTTTTGTTCTAATTTTTAATTTTTAAGTTTTGTGGGTACACAGTAGGTGTATACATTTCTCAGTTACATGAGATATTTGATACAGGTATGCAGTGTATTACCACATCAGGGTAAATGGGGTATTTATCACCTCAAGCATTTATCCTTTGTGTTACAAAAAAATCCAATTACACACTTTCAGTTATTTAAGAATGTACAGTTAAATTATTTTTTACTATAGCTGCCTGTTGTACTATCAAATACTAGGTCTTATTCATTCTTTCTAACTATTGTTTTGTACCCCTTAAGCATCCTCACTGTCCTCCACCCCACCCTTCCCAGTCTCTGGTGAGCATCTTTCTACTCTCCATCTCATGAGTTCAATTGTTTTAATTTTTAGCTTCCACAAATAAGTGAGAACATGTGAAGTTTGTCTTTCTGTGCCTCACTTATTTTACTTAACATAATGACCTCTGGTTCTGTCCACGTTGTTGCAAATACAAGATCTCATTCTTTTTTATGGCTGAATAGTACTGCATTGTGTATATGTACTGCATTTTCTTTTTCCATTCATCTGTTAATGGACAGTTAGTTTGCTTCCAAATCTTGGCTATTGTGAGTAGTGCTGCAAAACCATGAGCATTCAGATATCTCTTCAGTATACTGATTTCTTTTGGGTATATACCTAGGAGTGGGATTGCTGGATTGTATGGTAGCTTTATTTTCAGTATTTTGGGGAACTTCCAAACTATTCTCCATAGTGTTTGTACTAATTTACATTCCCACCAACAGTGTACAAGGGTTCCCTTTTCTCTACATTCTCACCAGCATTCATTATTGCCTGACTTTTTGGATAAAAGTCATTTTAACTGGGGTGAGATGATGTCTCATTGTAGTTTTTGATTTGCATTTCTCTGATGATCAATGGTGTTGAGCATCTTTTCATATGCCTATTTGCCATTTGCATGTCTTCTTTTGAGAAATGTCTATTCAGATCTTTTTCCCGTTTTAAATCAGATTATTAGACTTTTTCCTATAGAGTTGTTTGAGCTCCTTATATATTCCGGTTATTAATCCCTTGTCAGATGGGTAGTTTGCAAATATTTTCTCCCATTCTGTGAGTTGTCTTTTCACTTTGTTGATTGTTTCGTTTGCTGTGCAGAAGCTTTTAAACTTGATGTGATTCCATTTGTCCATCTTTTCTTTGGTTGCTTGTGCCTGTGAGGTATTATTCAAGAAGTCTTTGCCCAGACAAATGTCCTGGAAAGTTTCCCCAGTGTTTTCTTTCAGCAGTTTTATAGTTTGAGGTCTTAAGTCTTTAATCCATTTTGATTGAATTTTTGTATATGGCAAGAGATAGAGGTCTTGTTTCATTCTTCTGAATGCAGATATTAAGTTTTCCCAGCACTATTTATTGAAGAGACTGTCCTTTTCCTAATGTATGTTCTTTGTTCAAACTTTGTTGAAAATGAGTTTACTATAGATGTATGGATTTGTTTCTGGGTTCTCTATTCTGTTTCACTGGCCTATGTCTCTATTTTTATGCTGGTAACATGCTGTTTTGGTTACTATAGCTCTGGGGTATAATTTGAAGTTAGGTAATGTGATTCTTCCAGTTTTGTTCTTTTTGCTTAGGATAGCTTTGGCCATTCTGGGTCTTCTGTGATTCCATATAAATTTTAGGATAGTCTTTTCTATTTCTGGGAAGAATGTCATTGATATTTTCATAGGGATTACATTAAATCTGTGAATTGCTTTGGGTAGTATGGACATTTAACAATATTGATTCCTCCAAACCATGAACATGGAATATCTATCCATTTTATTGCATCTTCTTTAATTTCTTGCATCAGTAGTTACAGTTTTCATTGTACAGATCTTTCACTTCTTTGGTTAATTCCTAGGTGTTTAATTTTATTCGTAGCTATTATATATGAGATTACTTTTTTGATTTCTTTTTCAGAGTGTTCAATTTGGCATATAAAAATGCTACTGATTTTTTATGTTGATTTCATATCCTGCAACTTTACTGAATTGGTTTATCAGTTCTAATAGTTTTTTGTTGTTGTTGTTGGAATCTTTAGGTTTTTCCAAATATAAGATCATATCATCTGGATATAATGATAATTTGACTTTCCCTTTTCAAATTTGGATGCTTTTTATTTATTTCTCTTGTCTAATTGTTCTAGCTAGGACTTCCAGTACTATGTTGAACAACAGTGGTGAAGGTAGACATCCTTGTCCTGTTCCCAATCTTAGAGGAAAAGCTTTCAGTTTTTCTCCATTTGATATGATACTAGCTATAGATCTATCATATATGGCTTTTATTATGTTGAGGTATGTTCCTTCTACACTCAGTTTTTTGAGGGTTTTCATCATGAAGAGATGCTGGACTTTGTCAAATGCCTTTTCTACATCAATTGAAATGATCATATGGCTTTTGTTCTTCATTCTGTTGATATGATGTATCACATTAATTTATTTTCACATGTTGAATCATCCTTGTATCCCTGGAATAAATCCCACTTGGCCATGATGAATGATCTTTTCAGTGTTTTGTTAAGTTTGCTAGTATTTTGTGGAGGATTTTCTTATCGATAGTCATCAGTGATATTGGCCTAGAGTGTTTGATGTATCTTTTTGTTGGTTTTGGTATCAGGATAATACTGGCCTTGTAGAATTAGTTTGGAACTATTTCCTCCTCTGTTTTTCAGAATAGTTTGAATAGGATTGGTATTAGTTCTTTTTTAAGAACTAATATTTTCTAGAATTCAGCAATGAAGCCATTGACTCCTGGGCTTTCGTTTTTGGGAGACTTTGTATTATGACTTTGATCTTGTTACTTGCTGCTGTTCTTTTCAGGTTTTGGACTTTATGGTTCAATCTTGGTAGGTTGTATGTGTCTAGGAATTTATCCATTTCTTCTAGATTTTCCAATTTATTGCCATATAGTTGCTCATAGTAACCACTAATGATCCTTTCAGTTTCTGCAGTATCAACTGTATAATTTTCATCTCTGATTTTATCTATTTGTATTTTCTCTCTTTTTTTGTCAATTTTATCTTTTCAAAAACCAATTTTTTGTTTCATTGATTTTTTGTATTGTTTTATTCATTTCAAATGTATCTGTTTATGCACTCATCTTTATTATGTATTTTCTACTAATTTTCAGCTTCGTTTGCTCTTAATTTTCTTGTTCTTTAAGTTGTACTCTTAGGTTGTTTCTTTGAAGTTTTTCATCTTTTTTGATGTAGGCAGCTATAGCTGTAAAGTTCCCTCTTAGTACTGCTTTCACTGTATCCCATAGGTTTTGGTATATTGTGTTTCCATTATCAATTGTTTCCAGAAAATTTTCAATTTCCTTCTTAATTTCTTCATTGACCCACAAGTCATTCTGGAGCATATTGTTTAATTTCCACGTGTTTGCATAGTTTTGAAAATTCCTCCTGTTATTGATTCCTAGTTTCATTCCAATGTAGTCAGAGAAGATACTTGACGTTATTTCAATTTTTTGAATGTTTTAACACTTGTGTTGTGATCTAACATAGGGTCTTTCCTTGACAATAATACATGTGCTGAGGAGAAGAATGTGTATTCTGTAACCATTGAATGAAATCTTCTGTGCATATATATTAGGTTCATTCATTCTATGGTGCAGATTAAGCCTGATGATTCATTGTTGATTTTCTGTCTGGGAGATCTGTCTAGTGCTGGAAGTTGGGTGTTGAACTCTCCAGCTATGATTGTTTTGGGGTCTATCTCTCTCTGTCGCTCTACTAATATTTGCTTTATATATCTGGGTTCTCCAGTGTTGGATGCATATATATTTAAAATTGTTATATCCTCTGGCTGAATTGACATCGTTAGCCTTATACAGTGACCTTCTTTGTCTCTTTTTATAATTTTTGTCTAGAAATCTATTTTGTGCCATATAAATATAGCTAGCCCTGTTGTTTTTTGGTTTTCATTGGCATGGAATATCTATTTCCATCCCTTTATTTTCAGTCTATGTGTATCTTTATAGACCAAGTGTGTTTCTTGTAGGCAACAGATTTTTGGTTCTTATTTTTTAATCCATTCAGTCAGTTTATGTCTTTTGATTGGAGAGCTTAGTGTATTCACATTAAATCTTATTATTAATAAGAACATACTCCTGCCATTTTGTTTTTTGTTTTCTAGTCTTATCTTCCTTCTTTCCTTCCTGTCTTCCTTTCAGTGAAGGTTAGTTTCTCTGGTAGTATGATTCAATTTTTTGCTTTTTATTTTTTGTGTATTCATTATATGTTTTCTGATTTGAGGTTACCATGAGGCTTTCAAATATTATCTTATAACCCAGTATTTTTAGCTGATTGCAGCATCACACTGCTTGCATAAACAAAGAAACAAACAAACATGCTAAAAGAAAACTAATAAAATCTCTATACCTTAACTTAATCCCCTGGGCTTTATAACTTTTTGTTGTTTCTATTTATATCTTATTGTACTGTCTATGTTTTGAACAGTTGTTATAGATACTATTTTTGATTGGTTCATTTTTTAGTCTTTCTACTTATGATAAGAGTAGTTTACATACCACAGTTACATTGTTATAATATTCTGCGTTTTTCTATATACTTACCATTACCAGTGAATTTTGTACCATCAGATGATATCTCATTGCTCATTAACCTCCTTTTCTCTCTGATTGAAATACTTCCTTTAGCATATATTGTAGGACAGGTGATAAAATCCCTCAGCTTTTGTCTGGGATATTCCTTTTTTTGTTTGTTTTTGAGACAGGGTCTTGCCCTGTCACCCAGGCTGGAGTACAGTGGCATGATCTCAGCTCACTGCAACCTCTGCCTCCTGGGTTCAAGTGATGCTCATGTCTCAGCCTCCTGAGTAGCTGGAATTACAGACATACACCACCATGCCCAGCTAATTTTTATATTTTTAGTAGAGATAGGGTTTCCCCATGTTGACCAGGCTGGTCTTGAACTCCTGGCCTCAAATGATCTGCCTGTCTCAGCCTCCCAAAGTGCTGGGATTACAGGTGTGAGCCACCATGCCTGGCCCAGATATCCTTTATTATTGTTATCTTTCATGTTTGAAGGATATTTTCACTGGATATACTATTGTGCGATAAAAGATTTTCTCCTTCAGCACTTTAAATATACCATACCACTCTTTCCTTGCCTGTAAGGTTTCCACTGAAGAGTCTGCTGCCAGATGTATTGGAGCTCTATTGTATGTTATTTGTTTATTTTCTCTTGCTGGTTTTAGGATCCTTTCTTTGTCCTTGATCTTCAGGAGTTTCATTATTACATGCCTTGAGGTAGTCTTCTTTGGGTTAAATCTGCTTGGTGTTCTATAACCTTCTTTTACTTGTGAAGTGATCTCATTGTCTGGGGTGATACCCAAGGTTCTAGGTCTCACGGCCATAAAGGTCAAGGATGTGTACACAGAAAGGGTGAGGTTTAGAGCAGCTATTTAATAGGCAAAAGAAAGAAAATAGCTCTCTGATACAGAGAGAGGTCCTAGAAAAATAGGTTGCCAATGTGCAGTGAAATGCAGGGGTTTTTATAGACAAGCTACTGGGGAGATGGTACCTGATCTACATAGGGCATGAAAAACCAGTTAGAACCAGGTGTGCCATCTGCATAGGGCATAAATCTCTGGCAGTCCCCACCCCAATCTTTTATTATGCAGGCTACAGGTAGCCACTCCATATTGCTTATTTCTTTCCTACTGTGCATGTGCTTAAAGAGAGAGAAGGTGGAGCTCCCATGGTGGACATGCCCGGCCCCAGGTGGCCCTTTCTATCTGCGTAGCTGCAGGTAACTCTCCTTGCAAGCTTCCAGCTTCCTTATCTACATTTGCAGCCTGATCTTTCAGGCTGTTCTTTAGAAAAGAAGTGATTTCTTGGGCTGCTTTTTGTTAGAAGGGAAGCTCTACTGAGGACTCTTTTGCCCTCACTATCTGCCTAAATTTTTTTGTATCTCCTGTATCACTTGGTCTCTACAATCAGCAGGGTTTGAAGCCAGCCAGGCTTTTTCCCTTCTCTTCATAGTGACAAATTCCCTGAAGCCCTAGATAGATATACAAGTGTCATCTGTGAGCCAGGGACTGGCATCAAAAAACTAAAAAGTCTACTTGGTGTTCTATTATACTGCAGCTGAGCTGGCAAGCACACCTTGAGAAACAGCCATTCCCATGCTTCCCTTCCCTTTCCATAGGCAAAGGAAATTTATCCTGTGGCCACCACCATCCCAGGCCCATGGTGAATACTGCCAGGCTAACTGCTGACATTCACTTAAGGCCTAGGTGTTCTTCAGTCAGATTGTGGTGAATGCTGCCAGGCCCAGGACTCACTCTTCAGGGCAGTGGGCTCCCCTCTGGCCCAGGGAAGCCCCAGAAATGCTGTCCAAAGCCAAGGCCTGGAATCAGGGATCCCATGAGCCCACTTGATGCTCTACCCCTCTGTGGCTGAGCTGGTACCTAAGGTCCAAGACAAAGTCCCTGTTATTTTTCTTTCTGTTTTTCTCAAGCCAAAGCTGTCCCTCCCCATAGCCACCACAGCTGGTAATGTGCTGAGTCTCACATGAAACCAGGAAGTCTCAGAGTCTCACCCAAGGCCCATGGCATGCTACCTGGATATTGCTGCAGGTTATTCAGGGCTCAAGGGCTCTTTATTCAGGAGGTAGTGGGTCCTGCCTGGACTGGGTCCTTCCTTTCAAGGCAGCATGTTCCCTTCTGGACCAGGGTGTGTCTAGAAACGTCATCTGGGAGCTAGGGCCCAGAAAGGGGTCTCATGATTCTACTGGTGCCCTATCCTACTGTGGCTGATCCGGTGTCCAAAATGCAAAGCAAAGTTCCCTTTACTCTTCCCTCTTCTCTCCTCAAGCAAAAGGAAGGGGTCTCTTTTGGAGCCACAAGCTTTGTAGCCTGGGGTTGGGGGAGGGCTAGTGCAAGCACTCTCTTAGCCACTTCAGCTGGTGTCTCAGTAGGTTATGTGCCCCCAAAGTCCACCAGCTCTGAGTTCAGTTCAGCACTTAGGACTTCCCTAGGAGCTGCAGTCCCTGTGGCCCAGATTGCCTTTTAAGTTTATTTAGCACCCAAGAGCACTTTAGTGTGTGGTGGTGAGGCTTGCCAGAACTCAAGTACTGACTGCTGGGATTGGCAATTTCCTTCTGGCTAGGGCTGGTTTAAATACTCCCTCTGTGGGTGGGTGTTAACTGAGTTCAGCCTGGTTTTACTTCCTGCTGTGGCAGGGCAGCACTGAGTTCAATGCAATGTTTCATAATCACTGTGCTCTCCCTCTCCCAAGTGCACAGATTCTCTCTCTGTGCCACGGGACTGCTGCTGGAGGATGGGGAAAGGGTGGTGTTGGAGATTCAAGACTGTCTTTCCTACCCTCTTCAGTGCCTTTTTCAGTGATATGAAGTTAAAATCAAGTACTATGAGTGATCACCTGGTTTTTGGTTGTTATAAAGGAACTTTTTTTGTGTGTAGTTCTTAAATTTGTGGATCCTGCAGAAGAGACAATCAGTGGAACCTTCTAATTGGCCAGCTTGCGCTGGCTCCTGCTGTGTGATTTTTGAGCAAATCATTTAACCTGTCTTAGTCACAGTTTGCTCATCCACAAAATATATATATATTGAATACCCATATTTCAGAGTCATTGGGAGTATTAAATAAGATGACAAAAGTAAAACTCTTAGCAAGTCTCTGGTAATAACCTTAATAATATATAGATTATAATAATATACAACATTTATTGGGCATTTACCATCTGCTGAGATCTTTATATCCATATGTCATTTGAACACCAAAACAACACAGTGAGGTAGATTTCTTTCTTATTCTTATTCTTATTCTTATTTTTCAGATGCAGAAGCAGATTCAGAGTAAAAAACTGAAGAGCCCAATGTCAAACCTTACTATGGACTAGTTTGCTGTGAATTGCTGTCTTCAAGCAAATAAAATGGATGTTACGAAGTATTCACATAATTGGAACTCTCATACATTGTTGGTGAAAATGTAAAACAGTACAACCACTTTGAAAAATAATTTGTCAGTTTCTTGTAAAGTTAAGCATATACCTATAAAATCCAGCCATTCTACTTCTAGATATTTACCTAAGAGAAATGAAAACACATATCCACAAGATGACTTGTATGCAAATATTCATGGCAGCTTTAATTATAAAGAGAAAAAAACCTGGAAACAATGCAAATGTCCATCAATAGGTAAACAGATAAACTGTAGTATACCAACATAATGGAGTACAACTTAGCAATGAAAAGTAATGAACTACTGATACATACAACAATGTGATGAAACTCAAATACCTTATGGGGAGTAAAATAAGCTATACAGAATAAGAATTATATTGTAAAATTACATATATATAAAATTCTAGAAAGCGAACTAATATAGAAATGCAAATTGATCTATAGTGATAGAAAGCAGATCAGTGAGTGCCTGGGACTGGGGATAGAAGGAGAAATGGACTGCAAAGGGGTATAAGGAATCTTTGGGTGGGGAGGTGGAAATATTCTATATCTTCATTATTGTGGTGGCTTCCCATATATATATTTGTATATATATGTAATAAAAATGTATGGAAATATATGCTTTAAATAAATGCAGCTTGTTGTATATAAATAATAACTCAATAAAACTTTTTTATATAAAAAAACGTTTCTAGGGGCCCAGTATTTACTTTGAATCTCAATCCATGATAACGGTAAAATTGTGGCAGGGCGATTGGAGCTGAATGCAGGATGAAATAGACAATTTTACTGGGGTTAAGGAGGAAAGTATTTTGCAGTATGTAATTTATTTTCAGATATCTGCTGCAAAGAAGTCCCCAGCTTCTTATGAGAGAAAAAGGCTTATCTATTGAAGGGAATAAGAAAAACAAAAGAGATATTCTCTGTGATGTAACCCATGGTCCTGTCAAGTAGTGTCCAGTGTTTGAATTTTATACATTTTGCTGTGCATGTGGGAAGATTAGAACTGATTACAAGTGTCTTCCAGCCTATGTGTGTCCTTTACCCTCTGATAATATTTATGCACATGCAACACATTTTTATTTTCCAAGGGTAAGCAAAATGCTAGAATTCTTTCTCATATGAAATTCAAATTAGCTCATAAATATTGCATTCTGGATTAGGTACTTTACCTCTAAATAACTTGTGCCTTTTTATGGCTTATTTTGAAGAAAGAGATGAACTGTGATGCTGAATTCCATACAAGATAGGCATAAGGTACTTGTGCTTCAGATGCTGTAAAAAGGCAGTTGGAATAATGCTCTTTCCCTTCAAATCCTGTCTAGAACAACTACCATATGGCAGTCATTGCAGTTTTGTCTTGAACATTTTGAGAAGAAGGGTTAGATCCACAAAAGATGAAAAAAGTGACAAGTATAGAAGAGCTATTAAGTACCAAGCATTACATCATTTGCTTTACAAAAGTTATTTTATTAAAGAGTCCCAATAACACTGTAAGGTCCTCATTCTATGGATAAAGAAACTGTGGCTTGGAAAGGTTAAGGGACTTATCAAGAGCCCCTGAGGCTTTTATTGATTTGGCAGAGGTTGAGAGATTGAGACACTGCACAGAGGATTTAGAAATCTAATGGATTGAGGGGACAAGAGCTAAAGTTCAGGGCCCTCTAAGGAGGAGGAGCCCCCTTATAAATACACATGAGTTTTAGTTGGAACCCTGTTTAAAAATAACTTTAACTTTTATTTTAGATTCAGGGGGTACATGTACAGGTTTGTTATATTGTGTGATACTGAGGTTTGGGTATGATTGATCCCATTACCCAGGTAGTGAGCATAGTACCCAACAGCTAGTTTTTCAACACTTGCCCTCCTCCCTCCCTCCATCTTGTAATAGTTCCCAGTGTCTGTTGTTGCCATCTTTATGTCTACGAGTACTCAATGTTAAGTTCCCACTTAAAAGTGAGAACATGTGATATTGAGTTTTCTGTTCCTACATGAATTCACTTAGGAAAATGGTCTTCAGCTGCATCCATGTTGCTGCAAAAGACATGATTTCATTCCTTTTTATGGCTGTGTAGTATTATGTGGTGTATATGTACCACATTTTATTCATCCAATCCACCACTGATGGACACCTAAGTTGATTCCATGTCTTTGCTAATGTGAATAGTGTTACAATGAACATATGAGTGCATGTGTCTTTTAGAATGCTTGAAGGACTACACCTTAGGTAAAAGAGTGAATTCATAATAGACCAGTTCTCATAACGATTGAAGCTAAGTTTCAAATCAGCTCAATCCCAGACAAAAGTAAAACAATGTTCCCCTACCCTAACTTCTTGCCAGAAGCAAAGGTAGATCACTCTGGGGGAAGATAACACCATTCAAAGATTCAACTTCTAACATCTTTCAAGCACAATGTCTAATATTCAGTTAATAAAACTGAAACCAAACATGCAAAAGGACAATAATTTATTTAAAAAGAAAAAAAAACCAGGAGTTAGTAACAGATCTTCTGGAGATCCGGATATTGAGTTGTTAATCATATACTTTAAAATAACTTTAATTAATATGTTTAATAAATTATATGACAGGAGGAATTTCAGTAGAAATCTGGAAGCTATGAGAATCAATTGGAAATTCTAAAGTTGAAAAACGTATACACTGAAGTTAATAACTCAAGAGATAGGATTTACATTACTGCTTTAGAATTTGTTAAATTTTATATATTTCTTCCAGCTCTCAAATGGTAATGCCTGCAGAGGTTAAAATAATTTCATTGTTTTAGTTCATCCAAAATAATCCAATTGTATAGTGAAGCTTCTGAATGTTAATTTTTCATATTTTGAGCATTGGAGCTAATTGCATTAATGCAACTTTACTTGAGTGGGAAAATAAAATGTGTAATCATAAACACATTTAAAAATAACTATGTTCTTTATCAAGGCTTCAGAGGTTTGTCTTCTCTGTCTGGTATTTTGCTGTTGGTTTCAGCACAGAAATGTGAATTACTTCACACAATGTGAATTACTTCACAACATAGGGAGACTCCATCTCTACAAAAAAGAGTTAAGCAAGAAATTAAGGCCATAATAAATAGAGGGAAGGAATAAAATGAGAAAGATAAGAAATAAATCTACAAAATAAAACACAGGCAAATAATAGAAAAATTAAGAAAGGCAAAATTTGATTACTTCAATAAATAAAATCACAACATTCTAGGAGGATGATCAAGAAAAAAGAGGAAAAACAAATTGTTAATATCACAAATAAAAAAGGACTTCACTAAAAATAATATAGACATTAAGGGGATACTACGGTAATACAGGTGAGTACCCCTTATATGAAATGCTTGGGACCACAAGTGTTTGGCATTTTGGAATTTTTCAGATTTTGGAATATTTGCATAAACATCATGAGATATTTTAGGAGTCAGACCCAAGTCTAAACATAAAATTCATTTATGTTTTATGCACACTTTATACACATAGCCTGAAGATAGTTTTATACAATATTTCATTTTTTTGCACAAAACAATGTTTTATACATGAGGTTAGGTGTATAATTTTCCACTTGTGGCATCATGATGGTGCTCAAAAAGATTCAAATTTTGGAGCTTTTGGATTGCAGATTTTTGGAGTAGGGATGTTTAACCTGTATTATATACAAATTTATTTCAATTGAGTTTACATTTTTGATAAAATGAAAAATTCTATTAATTTTTTTTTGAAAAATTCAAATTACTAAATTGACAAGAGAAGAAATAGAAAATCTGAATTGTATTATATCTAAAGCACAGGAAACTGAAGAAAAGTTGACCAACTGGATCACATTAAACTAAAAACCTTCTCCATAACAAAGTAAACAATCAACAAAGTGAAGAGACAACCTACAGAATGTGAGAAAACATTTGCAAAAAGCTGAATAAGCTGACAAGGGATTAATAACCAGACTATAAAGGAATTCAAGCAATAGCAAAAAATTCAATTATAAATCATTTTGTTATAAAGACAACATGCACATATATGTTTATTGCAGCACTATTCACAATAGCAAAGACGTGTAATCGACCTAAATGCCCATCAGTAATAGACTGGATAAAGAAAATGTGGTACATATACACCATGGAATACTATGAAGCCATAAAAAGAATGAGATGATGTCCTTTGCAGGGACATGAATGGAGCTGGAGGCCATTATCCTTAGCAGACTAGCACAGGAACAGAAAACCAAATACTGCATGTTCTCACTTATAAGTGGGAGCTAAATGATGAGAACACATGAACACACAGAGGGGAACAAGAAACAATGGGGGCCTATTGGAGAGTGGAGGATGGGAGAAAGGAGAGGATCAAGAAAAATAACTAGCCTCTCCTAGCCAAGGGAAGCCATGACAGATGGTACCTGAAAACTCGGGACACTCCCGCCCTAATACTACACTTTTCCAATGGTCTTAGCAAACTGCACACCAGGAGATTATATCCCGCATCTGGCTCGTCGGGTCCCATGCCCAGGGAGCCTTGCTCACTGCTAGCAAAGCAGTCCGAGATTGAACCGTGAGGTGGCAGTGAGGCTGGGGGAGGGGTGTCCACCATTGCTGAGGCTTGATGAGGTAAACAAAGCGGCCAGGAACCTCGATCTGGGTGGAGCCCACCACAACTCAAGGAGGCTTGCCTGCCTCTGTAGACTCCACCTCTGGGGCCAGGTCATAGCTGAGCAAAAGGCAGCAGAAACTTCTGCAGACTTAAACATCCCTGTCTAACAGCTTTGAAGAGAGCAGTGATTCTCCGAGCATGGAGGTTGAGATCTGAGAATGGACAGACTGCCTCGTCAAGTGGGTCCCTGACCCCTAAGTAACCTAACTGGGAGACACCTCCCAGTAGGGGATGACTGACACCTCATACAGCCAGGTGCCCCTCTGAGACCAAGCTTCCAGAGGAAGGATCAGGCAGAAACATTTGCTGTTCTGCAACATTTGCTGTTCTGCAGCCTCTGCTGGTGATACCCAGGCAAACAGGGTCTGGAGTGGACCTCCAGCAAACTCCAACGGACCTGCAGCTGAGGGTCCCATTAGAAGGAAAACTAACAAACAGAAAGGAATAGCATCACCACCAACAAAAAGGACATGCACACAAAAACACCATATGTAGGTCAACATCATCAAAGACCAAAAGTAGATGAAACCACAAAGATGGGGGGAAACCAGAGCAGAAAAGCTGAAAATTCTAAAAATCCGAGTGTCTCTTCTCCTCCAAAGGATCGCAGCTCCTTGCTAGCAATGGAACAAAGCTGGACAGAGAATGACTTTGACGAGTTGACAGAAGTAGGCTTCAGAAGATTGGTAATAACAAACTTCTCTGAGCTAAAGGAAGATGTTCAGACCTATCACAAAGAAGCTAAAAACCTTGAAAAAAGATGAGATGAATGGCTAACTAGATTAAACAACATAGACAAGACCTTAAATGACCTGATGGAGCTGAAAACCATGGCATGAGAACTATGTGATGCAAGCACAAGCTTCAGTAGCCACTTTGATCAAGTGGAAGAAAGGGTATCAGTGATTGAAGATCAAATGAATGAAATGAATCAAGAAGAGAAGTTGAGAGAAAAAAGAGTAAAAAGAAACGAACAAAGCCTCCAAGAAATATGGGACTATGTGAAAAGACCAAATCTACGTTTGATTGGTGTACCTGAAAGTGATGGGGAGAATGGAAGCAAGTTGGAAAACACTCTGCAGGATATTATACAGGAGAACTTCCCCAACCTAGCAAGGCAGGCCAACATTCAAATTCAGGAAATACAGAGAACACCACAAAGATAATCCTCGAGAAGAGCAACTCCAAGACACATAATTGTCAGATTCACCAACGTTGAAATGAAGGAAAAAATGTTAAGGGCAGCCAGAGAGAAAGGTCACATTACCCACAAAGGGGAGCCCACCAGACTAACAACAGATCTCTCGGCAGAAACTCTACAAGCCAGAAGAGAGTGGGGGCCAATATTCAACATTCTTCAAGAAAAGAATTTTCAACCCAGAATTTCATATCCAGCCAAACTAAGTTTCATAAGGGAAGGAGAAATAAAATCCTTTACAGACA